>NC_091333.1:30715208-30748702 GCF_038502225.1 Cherax quadricarinatus | reverse complement strand
AATGATAGAAAAGAAACTAAAGGTTTGGTACACAAACGCGGATGGAATAACGAATAAACATGAGGAGTGGAATGAAAGAATCAGTGAAGAATCCCCAGACATCATAGCAGTCACAGAAACAAAACTCGCTGAGACAATAAGAGACACAATCTTCCCAACAGGATATCAGATCCTGAGGAAAGATAGAAGGAGTAGAGGGGGAGGAGGGGTTGCACTGCTCATAAAACACCGATGGGGATTTGAGGAAATGGAAGGCTTGGACATGATTGGAAAAAGAGACTACATTGTAGGTACAATTCAGTCCGGAGAACATAAAGTAGTCATTGGAGTGATGTATAACCCACCACAGAACTGCAGGAGGCCAAGAGAGGAGTACGAAGAAAACAACAGGGTGATGGTGGACACACTGGCTGAGGTGGCAAGAAGAGCTCACTCGAGCAGAGCAAAGTTACTGGTAATGGGCAATTTCAACAACAGGGAGATCGACTGGGAAAACCTGGAGCCACATGGGGGTCCCGAAACATGGAGAGCCAAGATGATGGATGTGGTACTTGAAAACCTCATGCATCAACATGTCAGGGACACAACCAGAGAGAGAGGGGAGGATGAGCCAGCAAGACTGGATCTTGTGTTCACCCTGAGCAGTTCAGACATTGAGGACATCACTTACGAGAGGCCCCTTGGAGCTAGCGATCATGTGGTTCTGAGTTTTGACTATATAGTAGAGTTACAAGTAGAGAAGGTAACAGGAACTGAAGGGGACAGGCCAAACTATAAAAGGGGGGACTACACAGTTATGAGAAACTTCCTACAGGAGGTTCAGTGGGACAGAGAAATGGTAGGAAAATCAGTAAACGAGATGATGGAATATGTGGCAACAAAGTGCAAGGAGGCAGAGGAAAGTTTTGTTCCCAAGGGAAACAGAAATAATAGGAAGACCAAAACGAGTCCTTGGTTTACCCGAAGGTGTAGGGAGGCAAAAACTAAGTGCAACAGAGAATGGAAAAGGTACAGGAGGCATAGGACCCAGGAAAACAAGGAGATTAGTAGAAGAGCCAGAAACGATTATGCGCAGATAAGGAGGGAGGCCCAGCGACAGTATGAAAACGACATAGCATCGAAAGTCAAATCTGACCCGAAACTGCTGTATAGCCACATTAGGAGGAAGACAACAGTCAAGGACCAGGTGATAAGGCTGAGGAAAGAAGGTGGAGAACTCACAAGAAACGATCAAGAGGTATGCAAGGAGCTCAACACGAGATTTAAGGAAGTATTTACAGTAGAGACAGGAAGGACTCTGGGGGAACAGACCAGATGGGGACACCAGCAAGGAATACACCAACAAGTGTTGGACGACATACATACAGATGAGGAGGAGGTGAAGAAACTGCTAAGGGACATCGATACCTCAAAGGCAATGGGACCGGACAACATCTTCCCGTGGGTCCTTAGAGAGGGAGCAGATATGTTGTGCATGCCACTTACCACAATCTTCAACACATCCCTGGAAACTGGGCAACTACCTGAGGTATGGAAGACGGCAAATGTAGTTCCCATTTTTAAAAAAGGAGACAGAAAAAAGGCACTAAACTATAGACCTGTGTCATTGACGTGTATAGTATGCAAAATTATGGAGAAGATTTTCAGGAGGAGAGTGGTGGAGCCCCTGGAACGGAACAGGAGTATAAATGCCAACCAGCACGGATTAACGGAAGGCAAATCCTGTGTCACAAACCTTCTGGAGTTTTATGATAAAATAACAGAAGTAAGACAAGAGAGAGAGGGGTGGGTTGATTGCATCTTCTTGGACTGCAAGAAGGCCTTTGACACAGTTCCTCACAAGAGATTAGTGCAGAAGCTAGAGCATCAGGCGCATATAACAGGAAGGGCACCGCAATGGATCAGAGAATACCTGACAGGGAGGCAACAACGAGTCATGGTACGTAATGATGTATCACAGTGGGCACCTGTGACGAGCGGGGTCCCACAGGGGTCGGTCCTAGGACCGACACACACACATACACACACACACACACACACACACACACACACACACACACACACACACACACACACACACACACACACACACACACACACACACACATACACACACAGGAGTTCCGGAGTGTGTACCTCGACCGAGACAGAACACAGGACGAAAGGAAGACAATGAAAGATAGAGTTCAAAAACGAAAGGAGAAATGGGAGGAAATGAAAAAGGATAGCAGAATGACCCAGGATCAAATGGAAGGACAAGCATACCCCCCAGAAACACCTGCAGAAGGACTCCAGCCACGACACCCCCAAGGCAACTGAACAATCCAAACCAACCATCACACACCGATCCCTCTGTTTCCACCCCCCGCACCACAGTTACAGTATTAGAACAGAAGTTGAAGGTTTGGTACACAAATGCAGATGGATTAACGAATAAACATGAGGAATGGCAAGAAAGAATCAATGAGAAACCCCCAGACATCATAGCAGTTACAGAAACAAAACTCATGGAGACAATAACAGATGCAATCTTCCCACCAGGATACCAGATCATGAGGAAAGATAGAAGGGGCAGGGGGGGAGGTGGGGTTGGTCTGCTCGTAAAAAACAGATGGAAATTCGAGAAAATGGAAGGAATAGATGAGACGGGAGAAAGAGACGACATAGCAGGTACACTTCAGTCTGGGGAACACAAAGTGGTCATTGCAGTGATGTATAATCCACCACAGAACTGCAGGAGGCCAAGAGAGGAATATGAAGAGAGCAACAGAGCAATGGTGGACACACTTGCTGAGGTGGCAAGAAGAGCTCACTCCAGCAGAGCAAAGTTGCTGGTTATGGGGGATTTCAACCACAGGGAGTTTGACTGGGAAAACCTGGAGCCACATGGGGGTCCCGAAACATGGAGAGCCAGGATGTTGGACGTGGTGCTGGAAAACCTCATGCACCAACATGTTAAGGACACTACCAGAGTGAGAGGGGAGGATGAACCAGCAAGATTGGACCTTGTGTTCACCCTGGGCAGCTCAGACATTGAGGACATCAAGTATGAGAGTCCCCTAGGAGCTAGCGACCACGTGGTTCTGTGCTTTGAATACATAGTAGAGCTGCAAGTGGAGAGAATAACAGGAGTAGAATGGGAAAAGCCTGACTATAAAAGAGGGGACTACATAGGGTTGAAGAACTTCCTGCGGGAGGTCCAGTGGGACAGAGAACTGGCAGGAAAGCCAGTAAATGAAATGATGGAATATGTAGCAACAAAATGCAAGGAGGCAGTGGAAAGGTTCATTCCCAAGGGCAACAGTAACAACGGGAAGACCAGAACAAGCCCCTGGTTCACCCGACGGTGTAAGGAGGCAAAAACAAAGTGCAATAGAGAATGGAAAAAGTACAGAAGGCAGAGAACACACGAAAATAGGGAGATCAGTCGCAGAGCCAGGAATGAGTACGCACAGGTAAGGACGGAGGCCCAGCGACAGTATGAAAATGACATAGCATCGAGAATCAAGACAGACCCGAAACTGTTGTATAGCCACATCAGGAGGAAGACAACAGTCAAAGACCAGGTGATCAGATTAAGGACAGAAGGTTGAGAACTCACAAGAAATGATCAGGAGGTATGTGAGGAGCTGAACAGGAGATTTAAGGAAGTTTTTACAGTAGAGACAGGAAGGGCTGTGGGAAAACAGAACAGAAGGGAACATCAAGAGGGAATATACCAACAAGTGTTGGATGACATACGAACAACTGAGGAGGAGGTGAAGAAGCTCTTAAGTGACCTTGACACCTCAAAGCGATGGGACCGGACAACATCTCCCCATGGGTCCTTAGAGAAGGAGCAGAGATGCTGTGTGTGCCTCTAACCACAATCTTCAACACATCCCTTGAAACTGGGCACCTACCTGAGAAATGGAAGACAGCTAATGTAGTCCCCATATTTAAGAAAGGAAACAGAAACGAGGCACTAAACTACAGACCTGTGTCTCTGACATGTATTGTGTGCAAAGTCATGGAGAAGATTATCAGGAGGAGAGTGGTCGAACACCTGGAAAGGAACAAGATTATAAATGAAAACCAGCATGGGTTCATGGAAGGCAAATCTTGTATCACAAACCTCCTGGAGTTTTATGACAAGGTAACAGAAGTAAGACATGAGAGAGAGGGTTGGGTAGATTGCGTTTTCCTAGACTGCAGGAAGGCCTTTGACACAGTTCCCCACAAGAGATTAGTGCAGAAGCTGGAGGATCAGGCACACGTAAAAGGAAGGGCACTGCAATGGATAAGGGAATACCTGACAGGGAGGCAGCAACGAGTCATGGTACGTGAAGAGGTATCACAGTGGGCGCCTGTTACGAGCGGGGTCCCACAGGGGTCAATTCTAGGACCAGTGCTATTTTTGATATATGTGAACGACATGATGGAAGGAATAGACTCGGAAGTGTCCCTGTTCGCAGATGACGTGAAGTTGATGAGAAGAATTAAATCGGACGAGGATGAGGCAGGACTGCAAAGAGACCTGGAGAGGCTGGACATGTGGTCCAGTAACTGGCTTCTCGAATTCAATCCAGCCAAATGCAAAGTCATGAAGATTGGGGAGGGGCAAAGAAGACCGCAGACAGAGTATAGGCTAGGTGGACAAAGACTACAGACCTCACTCAGGGAGAAAGACCTTGGGGTGACCATAACACCGAGCACATCACCGTAGGCACACATCAACCAAATAACCGCTGCAGCATACGGGCGCCTGGCAAACCTGAGAATAGCGTTCCGATACCTTAATAAGGAATCGTTCAAGACACTGTACACTGTGTATGTTAGGCCCATACTGGAGTATGCAGCACACCTGGTCAAGCACGTCAAGAAGTTAGAGAAAGTACAAAGGTTTGCAACAAGGCTAGTCCCAGAGCTCAAGGGAATGTCGTACGAGGAAAGGTTAAGGGAAATCGGACTGACGACACTGGAGGACAGAAGGGTCAGGGGAGACATGATAACGACATACAAGATACTGCGGGGAATAGACAAGGTGGACAGAGATAGGATGTTCCAGAGAGGGGACACAGGGACAAGGGGTCACAACTGGAAGCTGAAGACTCAGACGAGTCACAGAGACGTTAGGAAGTATTTCTTCAGTCATAGAGTTGTCATCAAGTGGAATAGCCTAGCAAGTGAAGTAGTGGAGGCAGGAACCATACATAGTTTTAAGAAGAGGTATGACAAAGCTCAGGAAGCAGAGAGAGAGAGGATCCATTAGCGATCAGTGAAGAGGCGGGGCCAGGAGCTGAGTCTCGACCCCTGCAACCACAATTAGGTGAGTACAATTAGGTGAGTACAGGCCTGGACTGGCCGTCTGATATATTCAAGAGACAAACTGAAAACGAATACTGACGTACTATAATTATATTATTGGACGATATAATATTCATTGACATTGATTATGCCCTATTACTATTACTATTACTATTACTATTACTATCACTGTTACTATCACTGTTACTATTATTATTACTATTACTATCACTGTTACTATCACTTTTACTATTACTATTACTATCACTGTTACTATCACTATTACTATTACTATTGCTATTACTATTACTATCACTGTTACTATCACTATTACTATTACTATTACTATTACTATCACTGTTACTATCACTATTACTATTACTATTACTATTACTATCACTGTTACTATCACTATTACTATTACTATTACTATCACTGTTACTATCACTATCACTATTACTATTACTATTACTATCACTGTTACTATCACTATTACTATTACTATTACTATCACTGTTACTATCACTATTACTATTACTATTACCATTACTATCACTGTTACTATCACTATTACTATTTCTATTACTATTACTATTACTATCACTGTTACTATCACTCTTACTATTACTATTACTATCACTGTTACTAACACTATTACTATTGCTATTACTATTACTATCAATGTTACTCTCACTATTACTATTACTATTTCTATTACTATCACTGTTACTATCACTATTACTATTACTATTACTATTACTATCACTGTTACTATCACTATTACTATTACTAATACTATTACTATCACTGTTACTATCACTATTACTATTACTATTACTATTACTATCACTGTTACTATTACTATTACTATTACTATCACTATTACTATTATTATTACTATTACTATTACTTTCACTATTACTATTACTATTACTATCACTATTACTATTACTATTACAATCACTATTACTATTACTATTACTATTACTATCACTTTTACTATTTATATTACTATTACTATTACTATCACTATTACTATCACTATTACTATTACTATTACTATTAATATCACTATTACTATTACTATCACTATCACTATCACTATTACTATTACTTTTATTATTACTATCACTATTACTATTACTATTACTTTTACTATCACTATCACTATTACTTTCACTATTACTACTACTATTACTATTACTTTCACTATTACTATTACTGCTACTATTACTATTACTATTACTATCACTATTACTTTAATATTACTATTACTATTACTATTACTATCACTATCACTATTACTATTACTATCACTATTACTATTACTATTACTATTACTATTACTATCACTATCACTATTACTTTCACTATTTCTATTACTATTACTATTACTATTACTACCATTACTATTACTACCATTTATCATGTGGGATTCGAACACGTGGATTGGGTAAAGAAATACTCACGTAGGCTGGAAGTACGTATATTTACGGATAATGTGGGTAGCGCCAAACAGCCGGCAGCGGTAGTGAGTCATCTACTGGTACACTGGTTACTGGTAACTGGTTACTACTACTGAGAGCTCGGCGACGCTAACGTATGTCGTCCCGACATACAACTAATACAAACTAGAGATGGCATGCCCAAATTGACGACTTGATCGTTCCATTTTGGGGTTACCAGCTTGGATCAGAAATCTGTCATACTGCTGCAGAGTATGATGTACGCATTAAGTCCTTACAAGCCAATGCATTCTCCAGTAGCGTACCCAAGCGGTCAAGCACTGATAATTCTGTCACTCCCATCCGTGTTCCACCTATACCTTCAGACTTGCAAGATAGTGTCCAGTTACCTCAAGTGTCCGAGGACGCTCTGACTACCTTGAGTGCTGAGCCTATCCCTGCAATGTCTGCTAGTTCAAGTAGTAGTTTCTCCACAGGGGACGCCTTGTCGGAAAACAATTACTTGCAACTAGTAATGCCGTCTCTTGTTGATGTCACATGCCGTCTGCAGAAAGACGTTTCTGTCGCGGCTAGTGCCCTCACTAGAGTGTCTGTTGTTGTTCCTAGTGTTCCAGATGGTGATAACGTCCTAGTTGACAGTGATTCCTGCAAAGTAAAAGGCCTATTTGTTGAACCATCCTTACATGTTGTAAGAGATAGTAAGATCCATTTCTTCCTAGCCAATACTTCTGGTCACAGTGTTCGCCTCAGAGCAAATACCAATCTTGTTGACCTTGTTCACTATCCTTACCCTGTTCAGGTAGAGGATGAGTTGTCACCTGACCAGTGGGTCGGTGCTATTTCTGCCGGGGAGACCTCATCCACTTCACTGGATCAATCTGTTCCACCAGTTGAGGAGAAAGACTTAGCTCCCACTGACTTCCCAGATGAAGTCAAGCGTTTGTTGACTCTGTTGAACAAACGTCGTAAAGCCATTGCCTTACCAGGTGAGAAGATGGGTATAACGAACTTATTGTCCCATCGTATTCCACTTGAACCTGGTACTAGACCTATCCACATACCTGCATACAGAATGCCTCATTCACAAGTTGCTGTCGCAGAAGAATTGATCAATCAAATGCTTGATGATGGAGTTATTGCACCTAGCAATTCACCTTGGAATGCACCCTTGATCCTAGTACCTAAGAAGGATGGTACTTGGCGCCCAGTGATTGACTTTAGAAAGTTAAATGCGAAAACTATTCCAGATCGCTTCCCACTTCCTGTACTGGGTGATCTTTTACATAACATCGGAGATAACAAAGTCTTTTCAACCCTGGATTTGTTACAAGGGTTTTGGCAAGTCCCTCTTCACGAGGACAGCCAAGAGCTAACTGCATTCTCCACTCCTACAGGTCATTATCACTTCCTCCATATGGCGTTTGGATTACGATCCTCCCCTATCACGTTCTCAAGGCTCATGACTAATATCTTTAGAGGTCTCATAGGTAATGCACTTATGGTGTACTTAGATGACATGATCGTCATGTCTAAAGACGTGGATACACACTTGAAAAGACTTTATGTAGTACTTGGTAGGCTTGAAGAAGCCAATTTAAAGATCAAACTGTCTAAATGTAAATTTTTCAGATCAGAAATTAAGTTTCTTGGTTACGTAGTCACTCCTAGAGGGGTTACGACTGACCAAAGTAAAGTAACTGCAGTACTAAATTTTCCAACACCCAAAACTGCTGATGCCGTAAGATCCTTTGTGGGCTTAGCAGGTTTTTATAGATCTTTCATTGCCAATTTTTCTTCCATAGCTGCTCCTCTAACTGAGTTGCTTAAGAAAGATGCTCCTTTTGTTTGGACCTTCCGTCAAGAAAGAGCATTCCAAACTCTAAAAGAAAAGCTAACATCTGCTCCAATTTTGAAATTTCCAGATTTTTCTAAGCCCTTCTATCTGACAACTCATGCTAGTTCAATTGGCATAGGTGCCGTACTAGCTCAGAAGACCGATGGCAAGTACAACGCAGTTGCATTTGCTAGCCGAGTCCTTACGAAGGCTGAACGTAATTATACAGTAACTGAGCAAGAAGCTTTAGCAATGGTATGGTCTTTAAAACACTTCCGAGACATTATTTATCAGTACTCTGTTCATGTCTTGACAGACCATGCTCCACTGATACCTTTATTCCAGAACAAACAACCTACTGGAAGGTTAGCCAGATGGACCTTGACTATCCAAGAGTTCAATCCCACCTTTGAACACTTACCTGGCAAGTCAAATGTAGTCGCAGATGCCTTATCGCGACATGTTAGTATAGTAACTGCAGACCCTCCATTTAGTGCTGAGGATGTAAAGAATGCTCAACGAACAGATCCCATGTGGTCTGGTGTGATTCGATTCCTGCTCCAGGAAGATCTTATTCTGACTGTGAAGCCACCAGCACCCATCAGTGACTTTCTCATGAACCAAGAATTACTGTATCGAACAGCCGAGTTGGGTACTCCTAGCAGAAGAGTATGGATCATTCAGTAAAACAAGCCAGATTGAAATACTTTTGGCCTCGTATGGCAACTGATATTTCTGAGTATGTTAAGAAATGTAGTGTCTGCATGCAACATAAAGGTAATGCTAATGGTCCTAATCCAATCCAAGTATATCCAACTACTAGCGAACCGTGGGAAAGAGTTGCGCTAGATTTGTTAACTAATATCCAATGCTCCCTCCAAGGCAACAAACATCTGTGTGTTATGGTAGACCATTTCACCAGATATTGTGAGTTAGTTCCTATTGCAGATAAGACTGCCGAGACAGTAGCTAAAGCGTTTAAAGAACGCATTATCTGCAGGCATACCACCCCTAAGTCCCTAGTAACAGATAATGGAGGTGAATTCTGTAATGAGATTCTTGAAAATTTGTGCACCTTGTACAAGATCTCTAAATCCACCATTGTTCCTCATCATCCTGCCAGCAATGGGTTAGCGGAACGAACCAATAAGAAAGTACTTGATGTCTTGAGAGCCACTATCAATCCCAACAGTGAAACTTGGGATGAAGTTATACCTGATGTGCAGTGTGCTATAAATTCTGCTTACAATGTTTCTATAGGTGACACTCCACATTATGCATTGTACGGTGTAGATAAACGTTTGCCTTATGAGTTGTTATATTCTAATCCGAAACCAAATTACAACCCTGATGATTTCATAGCAACTCGTACCAGCTTAGCTCAAAGTGTTTTTAGAAGAATCCGTGAAACACTTCATAAATCAACAGCAGAATTTACAAGAGTCGCAAACACTCGAGTAAAGCCATCCAAAATCAAAGTAGGTTCGAGAGTTATGCTGACTAACTTTAACAAAACGTCTGCAATGCCAAAGCTTGATCAAAAGTTTGTTGGTCCTTATCGAGTAGTTGAACATATCACTGGTAATAAGTATAAGGTTAGAGAGATTAGTACTGGTCAGTATAAAGAATTGCATTTAGATCATATGAAGTTAGTATGTGATGATAATGATGTTCCAACCCAGACTAATGTGACAGACTCTGACAATCCTCCTGATCCTGTACTCTCTTCCTCTGATACTCAGTCAGACGATCAACCTGAATGTTGTTATTCCCTACGTACACGACAGGTATTGAGAAATCCTCAAGTATCATTTGTAACTTCCAATTCAGATTTGCCTCAAATACAGCATGAGTTAGCCAATGTAACAGAGTTTAATCCTCCCAGAGATGACACCCATTCTGCATATATCAATCTTACCCTAGCAGAGTTGGGGTTAAATGTAAATAACCTGTATAGATGAATAATTACAGTATCAACTTATCAGTATTCAAGAATTTTTTTTGTGTGTTCATGTTCTCTCCGCATTCTGAGAGTTAACAGTCTAGATTTGAGTGCACCGAATCTGCCTTTCTGTTAAACACTCTTTCTTTGTATATATTCCTTCCTCCGAATCCGTAGATCACATGAATACAGATCGATCGACCAAATTTTTTTTTATCACTTCCACTGTGTAATCACAACGTTGAGTTTCATTCGTTGAGTTGTGCTATATTATACCTTGTATTGCATTACAGTTTCAGTTACGTAAGCTTCCATTCCAATGTTCTACTTATGTATGTTATAATGTTTAATTGTTGTGTACTTTGACATTGTATAGAATCAGCCCAAGCCGTATACCTGCCATCTCTACTTTGTATTAGTTGTATGTTGGGACGACATACGTTAGCGTCGCCGAGCTCTCAGTAGTAGTAACCAGTTACCAGTAACCAGTGTACCAGTAGATGACTCACTACCAACCGTCTCTGCCTGAGTCACTGTCTGTATTCATATTGTGCTGACCACAGCAGTATTCAAAGACCCCCTCACATATGGGTACTGTGGGCAGTCAGTTATACGAGAGTGAGCAAGGAGCCAGGCCGGCTGTTTGGCGCTACCCACATTATCCGTAATATATGTACTACCAGCCTACGTGAGTATTACTTTACCCTATCCACGTGTTCGAACCCCACATGATACTATCACTATTACTATTACTAGCACTATTACTATTACTATTGCATCTGTTACTAATTACCTATTGCTATTACCTATTCACTATTGCTATTACCACTATTACCACTATTGCTAATCACTATTACTATTGTACTATTCACTGTTACTGTTACTGTGCTATTGCTATTCACTGTTGCTATTCACTTGTGCTATTGCCTATCACCTGTACTTGTTACTGTGCATCACTATTCACTGTTGCTATTGCTATTGCTGTTCACTGTTGCTATTGCTATTGCTATTGCTATCACTATTCACTGTACTTATTGCTATTATTGCTGTTGCTATCACTGTTACTATTGCTATTACTAATTACTATCACCTATTGCTATTGCTATTACCTATTTACTATTCACTTATTGCTATTGCTATTGCTTTCACTATTGTTAATTGGTGTTTACTATTGCTATTGCTATTGCTAGTTGCTAATTCACCTTTATTCACTGTTATTACTGTACTTATTGCTATTACTATTCACCTATTCACTGTACTATCACTATTACTATTACTATTGCTATTACTATCACTATCACTATTACTATTACTATTACTATTACTATCACTATTACTATTACTATTACTATCACTATCACTATTACTTTCACTATTTCTATTACTATCACTATTACTATTACTATCACTATTACTATTACTATTACTATTACTGTCACTATTACTATTACTATTACTATCACTATTACTATTTCTATCACTATTACTATTACTATCAATTTTACTATTACTATCACTATTACTATTACTATTACCATCACTATTACTATTACTATTACTGTCACTATTACTATTACTATCACTATTACTATTACTATTACTATTACTATCACTATTACTATTACTATTACTATTACTATTACTATTACTATTACTATCACTATTACTATTACTATTACTATTACTATCACTATTACTATTACTATTACTATTACTATTTCTATTACTATCACTATTACTATTACTATCACTATTACTATTACTATCACTATTACTGTTACTATCACTATTACTATTACTATCACTATTACTGTTACTATCACTATTACTATTACTATCACTATTACTTTTATTATTACTGTTACTATCACTATTACTATTACTGTCACTATCACTATTACTATTACTATTACTATTACTATCAGTATTACTTTCACTATTACTATTACTATCACTATTACTATTACTATCACCATTACTATTACTATTACTATCACAATTACTATTACTATCACTATTACTATTACTATCACTATTACTATCACTATTACTATTACTATTACTATTACTATTACTATCACTATGACTATTACTATCACTGTTACTATTTCTATCACTATTACTATTACTATCACTATTACTATTACTATCACTATTACTATTACTATCACTATTACTATTACTATCACTATTACTATTACTATCACTATTACTATTACTATCACTATTACTATTACTATTACTATTATTATTTTTACTATTACTATCACTATTACTATTACTATCTCTATTACTATTACTATCACTATTACCATTACTATCACTATTAATATTAATGTCACTATTACTATTACTATCACTATTACTATTACTATCACTATTACTATTACTATCACTATTACTCTTACTATCACTATAACTGTTACTATTTCTATCACTATTACTATTACTATCAATATTACTATTACTATCACTATTACTATTACTATCACTATTACTATTACTATCACTATTACTATTGCTATCACTATTACTATTATTATCACTATTACTATTACTATCACTATTACTATTACTATTACTATTACTTTCACTATTACTATTACTATTACTGTTACTATCACTATCACTATTACTATTACTAGTACTATCACTTTTACTATTAATATTACTATTATGGTAGTAGGTTGGTAGACAGCAACCACCCAGGGAAGTACTACCGTCCTGCCAGATGACTGTGAAACAAAAACCTGTAACTGTTTTGCATGATGGTAGGATTGCTGGTTTCTTTTTCTGTCTCATAAACACGCTAAGATAACAGGGATATCTTGCTACTCCTACTTACACTTTGGTCACACTTCATAGACACGCACATGCATATATATATATACATACATCTAGGTTTTTCTCCTTTTTCTAAATAGCTCTTGTTCTTTTTTATTTCTTCTATTGTCCATGGGGAAGTGGAAAAGAATCTTTCCTCCGTAAGCCATGCGTGTCGTATGAGGCGACTAAAATGCCGGGAGCAATGGGCTAGTAACCCCTTCTCCTGTATACAATTACTAAAAAAGAGAAGAAGAAAAACTTTATAAAACTGGGTTGCTTAAATGTGCGTGGATGTAGTGCGGATGACAAGAAACAGATGATTGCTGATGTTATGAATGAAAAGAAGTTGGATGTCCTGGCCCTAAGCGAAACAAAGCTGAAGGGGGTAGGAGAGTTTCAGTGGGGGGAAATAAATGGGATTAAATCTGGAGTATCTGAGAGAGTTAGAGCAAAGGAAGGGGTAGCAGTAATGTTAAATGATCAGTTATGGAAGGAGAAAAGAGAATATGAATGTGTAAATTCAAGAATTATGTGGATTAAAGTAAAGGTTGGATGCGAGAAGTGGGTCATAATAAGCGTGTATGCACCTGGAGAAGAGAGGAATGCAGAGGAGAGAGAGAGATTTTGGGAGATGTTAAGTGAATGTATAGGAGCCTTTGAACCAAGTGAGAGAGTTATTGTGGTAGGGGACTTGAATGCTAAAGTAGGAGAAACTTTTAGAGAGGGTGTGGTAGGTAAGTTTGGGGTGCCAGGTGTAAATGATAATGGGAGCCCTTTGATTGAACTTTGTATAGAAAGGGGTTTAGTTATAGGTAATACATATTTTAAGAAAAAGAGGATAAATAAGTATACACGATATGATGTAGGGCGAAATGACAGTAGTTTGTTGGATTATGTATTGGTAGATAAAAGACTGTTGAGTAGACTTCAGGATGTACATGTTTATAGAGGGGCCACAGATATATCAGATCACTTTCTAGTTGTAGCTACACTGAGAGTAAAAGGTAGATGGGATACAAGGAGAATAGAAGCATCAGGGAAGAGAGAGGTAAAGGTTTATAAACTAAAAGAGGAGGCAGTTAGGGTAAGATATAAACAGCTATTGGAGGATAGATGGGCTAATGAGAGCATAGGCAATGGGGTCGAAGAGGTATGGGGTAGGTTTAAAAATGTAGTGTTAGAGTGTTCAGCAGAAGTTTGTGGTTACAGGAAAGTGGGTGCAGGAGGGAAGAGGAGCGATTGGTGGAATGATGATGTAAAGAGAGTAGTAAGGGAGAAAAAGTTAGCATATGAGAAGTTTTTACAAAGTAGAAGTGATGCAAGGAGGGAAGAGTATATGGAGAAAAAGAGAGAAGTTAAGAGAGTGGTGAAGCAATGTAAAAAGAGAGCAAATGAGAGAGTGGGTGAGATGTTATCAACAAATTTTGTTGAAAATAAGAAAAAGTTTTGGAGTGAGATTAACAAGTTAAGAAAGCCTAGAGAACAAATGGATTTGTCAGTTAAAAATAGGAGAGGAGAGTTATTAAATGGAGAGTTAGAGGTATTGGGAAGATGGAAGGAATATTTTGAGGAATTGTTAAATGTTGATGAAGATAGGGAAGCTGTGATTTCGTGTATAGGGCAAGGAGGAATAACATCTTGTAGGAGTGAGGAAGAGCCAGTTGTGAGTGTGGGGGAAGTTCGTGAGGCAGTAGGTAAAATGAAAGGGGGTAAGGCAGCCGGGATTGATGGGATAAAGATAGAAATGTTAAAAGCAGGTGGGGATATAGTTTTGGAGTGGTTGGTGCAATTATTTAATAAATGTATGGAAGAGGGTAAGGTACCTAGGGATTGGCAGAGAGCATGCATAGTTCCTTTGTATAAAGGCAAAGGGGATAAAAGAGAGTGCAAAAATTATAGGTGGATAAGTCTGTTGAGTGTACCTGGTAAAGTGTATGGTAGAGTTATAATTGAAAGAATTAAGAGTAAGACGGAGAATAGGATAGCAGATGAACAAGGAGGCTTCAGGAAAGGTAGGGGGTGTGTGGACCAGGTGTTTACAGTGAAACATATAAGTGAACAGTATTTAGATAAGGCTAAAGAGGTCTTTGTGGCATTTATGGATTTGGAAAAGGCGTATGACAGGGTGGATAGGGGGGCAATGTGGCAGATGTTGCAAGTGTATGGTGTAGGAGGTAGGTTACTGAAAGCAGTGAAGAGTTTTTACGAGGATAGTGAGGCTCAAGTTAGAGTATGTAGGAAAGAGGGAAATTTTTTCCCAGTAAAAGTAGGCCTTAGACAAGGATGTGTGATGTCACCGTGGTTGTTTAATATATTTATAGATGGGGTTGTAAGAGAAGTAAATGCGAGGGTCTTGGCAAGAGGCGTGGAGTTAAAAGATAAAGAATCACACACAAAGTGGGAGTTGTCACAGCTGCTCTTTGCTGATGACACTGTGCTCTTGGGAGATTCTGAAGAGAAGTTGCAGAGATTGGTGGATGAATTTGGTAGGGTGTGCAAAAGAAGAAAATTAAAGGTGAATACAGGAAAGAGTAAGGTTATGAGGATAACAAAAAGATTAGGTGATGAAAGATTGAATATCAGATTGGAGGGAGAGAGTATGGAGGAGGTGAACGTATTCAGATATTTGGGAGTGGACGTGTCAGCGGATGGGTCTATGAAAGATGAGGTGAATCATAGAATTGATGAGGGAAAAAGAGTGAGTGGTGCACTTAGGAGTCTGTGGAGACAAAGAACTTTGTCCTTGGAGGCAAAGAGGGGAATGTATGAGAGTATAGTTTTACCAACGCTCTTATATGGGTGTGAAGCGTGGGTGATGAATGTTGCAGCGAGGAGAAGGCTGGAGGCAGTGGAGATGTCATGTCTGAGGGCAATGTGTGGTGTGAATATAATGCAGAGAATTCGTAGTTTGGAAGTTAGGAGGAGGTGCGGGATTACCAAAACTGTTGTCCAGAGGGCTGAGGAAGGGTTGTTGAGGTGGTTCGGACATGTAGAGAGAATGGAGCGAAACAGAATGACTTCAAGAGTGTATCAGTCTGTAGTGGAAGGAAGGCGGGGTAGGGGTCGGCCTAGGAAGGGTTGGAGGGAGGGGGTAAAGGAGGTTTTGTGTGCGAGGGGCTTGGACTTCCAGCAGGCATGCGTGAGCGTGTTTGATAGGAGTGAATGGAGACAAATGGTTTTTAATACTTGACGTGCTGTTGGAGTGTGAGCAAAGTAACATTTATGAAGGGATTCAGGGAAACCGGCAGGCCGGACTTGAGTCCTGGAGATGGGAAGTACAGTGCCTGCACTCTGAAGGAGGGGTGTTAATGTTGCAGTTTAAAAACTGTAGTGTAAAGCACCCTTCTGGCAAGACAGTGATGGAGTGAATGATGGTGAAAGTTTTTCTTTTTCGGGCCACCCTGCCTTGGTGGGAATCGGCCGGTGTGAAAATAAAAAAAAAAAAAATATTACTATTACTATTACTATCACTATTACTATTACTATTACTATTACTATCACTATCACTATCACTATTACTATTACTATTACTATCACTATTACTATTACTATTACTATCGCTATCACTATTACTTTCACTATTACTATTACTGCTACTATTACTATTACTATTACTATTACTATCACTCTTACATTAATATTACTATTACTATTACTATTGCTATCACTATCACTATTACTATTACTACCACTATTACTATTACTATTACTATTACTATCACTATTACTTTCACTATTTCTATTACTATTGCTATTACTATTACTATCACTATTACTATTTCTAGCACTATTACTATTACTATTACTATCACTATTACTATTACTATTACTATCACTACTACTATCACTATTACTATCACTATTACTATTACTATCACTATTACTATTACTATCACTATAACTATTACTATCACTATTACTATTACTATTACTATCACTATCACTATTACTATCACTATTACTATCACTATTACTATTACTATTACTATTACAATTACTATCACTATTACTATTACTATTACTATTACTGTCACTATTACTATTACTATTACTATTACTATCACTATTACTATTACTATTACTATTATTATTACTGTTACTATCACTATTACTATTACTATTACTATTACTATCACTATTACTATTACTATTACTATTACTTTCACTATTATTATTAGTGTTACTATTACTATTACTATTACTATCACTATCACTATTACTATTACTATTACTATCACTATCACTATCACTATTACTATTACTATTACTATTACTGTTACTATCACTATTACTATTACTATTACTATTACTATCACTATCACTATTACTTTCACTATTTCTATTACTATTACTATTACTATCACTATTACTATTACTACCACTATTACTATTACTATTACTATTACTGTCACTATTACTATTACTATAACTATTACTATTACTATCACTATTACTATTACTATCAATATTACTATTACTATCACTATCACTATCACTATTACTATTACTATTACTATTACTATCAATATTACTATTACTATTACTGTCACTATTACTATCACTATTACTATCACTATTACTATTACTATTACTATCACTATTACTATTACTATCAATATTAGTATTACTATCACTATTACTATTACTATTACTATCACTATTACTATTACTATTACTGTCACTATTACTATCACTATTACTATTACTATTACTATTACTATCACTATTACTATTACTATCACTATTACTATTAATATTACTATTACTATCACTATTACTATTACTATTACTATTTCTATTACTATCACTATTACTATTACTATCACTATTACTATTACTATCACTATTACTGATTCTATCACTATTACTATTACTGTCACTATTACTGTTACTATCACCATTACTATTACTATCACCATTACTATTACTATCACTATTACTTTTGTTATTACTATTACTGTCTCTATCACTATTACTATTACTATTACTATTACTATCACTATCAGTATTACTTTCACTATTACTATTACTATCACTATTTCTATTACTATCACTATTACTATTACTATTACTATCACAATTACTATTACTATCACTATTACTATTACTATCACTATTACTATTACTGTCACTATTACTATTACTATTACTATCACTATTACTATCACTATTACTATTACTATCACTATTACTATTACTATCACTATTACTATTACTATTCCTATCACTATTACTATCACTATTACTATTACTATCACTATTACTATTACTATTACTATTACTATCACTATTACTATTAATATCTCTATTACTATTACTATCACTATTACTATTACTATTTCTATTACTATTACTATTACTATCACTATTACTATCACTATTACTATTACTATTACTATTACTGTCACCATTACTATTACTATTACTATTACTATTACTATCACTATTACTATTTCTATCACTATTACTATTACTATCAATATTACTATTACTATTACTATCACTATTACTATTACTATTACTGTCACTATTACTATTACTATCACTATTACTATTACTATTACTATCACTATTACTATTACTATTACTATCACTATTACTATTAATATCACTATTACTATTAATATTAATTTACTATCACTCTTACTATTACTATTTCTATTACTATCACTATTACTATTACTATCACTATTACTATTACTATCACTATTACTGTTACTATCACTATTACTATTACTATCACTATTACTCTTACTATCACTATTACTATTACTATCACTATTACTTTTATTATTACTATTACTATCACTATTACTGTCACTGTCACTATTACTATTACTATTGCTATTACTATTACTATTACTATCACCATCAGTATTACTTTCACTATTACTATTACTATCACTATTACTATTACTATTACTATTACTATTACTATCACAATTACTATTACTATCACTATTACTATTACTATCACTATTAATATTACTATCATTATTATTATTACTATTATTATTACTATCACTATTACTATTACTATTACTATTACTATCACTATTACTATTACTAAAACTATTGCTATTACTATCACTATTAATATTACTATCACTATTACTATTACTATCACTGTTACTATTACTATCACTATTAATATTACTATCACTATTACTATTACTATCACTATTACTATTACTCTTACTATTACTATCACTATTACTATTACTATCACTAATACTATTACTATCACTATTACTATTACTATCACTATTACTATTACTATCACTATTACTATTACTATCACTATTACTATTACTCTTACTATTACTATCACTATTACTATTACTCTTACTATTACTATCACTATTACTATTACTATCACTGTTACTATTACTATCACTATTAATATTACTATCACTATTACTATTACTATCACTATTACTATTACTCTTACTATTACTATCACTATCACTATTACTATTACTATCACTATTACTATTACTATCACTATTACTATTACTATCACTATTACTATTACTATTACTATCACTATTACTATTACTCTTACTATTACTATCACTATTACTATTACTTTTACTATTACTATCACTATTACTATTACTATCACTATTACTATTACTATCACTATCACTATTACTATCACTATTACTATTACTATTCATATCAGGAACTTATATTTACGTCCCAACAAACACCACCAGTTAAGTGTTAAAAAAAAAGGACTTTTTCTTAAATTAAGTCTCAGATCGACTAAATTCTTTTCTAAACTTCTTTGTACTTTTTTATGTTGCTATTTTAAGAATATATTTCTCAGTTTTCACATATAATACTGAGAGGCGAATGACACTTATATTTTTTTTTCCTTTCTGCATGGGAATTATGTAATAATGTTGATTGAATTACTCACAATATTTTAGGTAAAAAGAACACATGAACAACTAATGTATCATTATGCAGTAGAAACATTTTGCCTTCCATGTTCTTCGTCGAGCTGTTACAATATAAGAATGCAAAAGTTATATTTAAGTAAGAATATATGTGAAGTGAAAAAATCATATGCACAAAATGCCTTGAATCATCCTTAATCATCAACTAATACTACTGTTATAGATTTTCTGTGGATTTGAACTGGCTTCTTTTCAATGCGAGTCACCATCTCTACCCCCTGGTGATTGTACCCCCTGGTGGTGCTACCCCCTGGTTAGAACGGTGGACTGTCATTTCACAGACTCCAGTTCTAATCTTCGAAAATCCTATGGAATATTACAAGCATTCCTTATATATACACTGCTCATGGATCATATATAGGTACTAGAACTTGATTCTACCATTGGTGGCACCATTGTAGGAAGCTTACTATTAAAATAGCAGTTGGACATCTGCCCTCCTCTCCAGACATATTCTCTGCTCGTCTTTTGAAGTGAGTGGACATGTACCTGCTGCCCTCTCTCGGCGATTGGACGTCAATTCTATGGTGAGCGGCCACCTTCATGATGTCTCCAGGCGCTATACTTGGGTTAGAGTGCAAATGTACCATCTAAGGCGGATGAAACGGACCTACGCAATGTTTTCGAAAACTACAGAGCCATTCACCTGGCCCATCCTGGCAAGTGGGTGGAAGGTGCATATGCTGGGCTCCCGGAGGGTACATTCTCGCTGAAAATGACGTTATGGCATCCCATACCGTCATGGTGTCCTATGCTGGGCAACGAAGGACTTGTAGACATTGTGGTGTGTTTGATCACATGGCTGAGTATTGTGAGCAACAGTCTCTACTCCATGGTCTAGGGCACAATGCCGCAGAGGAATCTGGGCAAGTCGGACGTGCCCTAGAGTTGCAGGAAGTACGTGGGCCTGGTCGTCTGTGGGGTGAGGAGGTGACACGGATGGAGGGCGAGGACCTGATGGCCCTGCGGGGTCCGTTTTGTCTGATGGTGGGGAATGGCCTGGTTTGGCGGTGGAGGCCAGTCAGATGGGGAGGGTGATTCGGCTATGCGGGCTGGTGTGAGGAATACTGGTGACCAGTGTTGGCAGCACGAGGAGCCCAATGAACTCGTGGTGTCTCGAGGGGCAATGTGACCAGATGGCATGGGGGTTGGACATGTGGTGTAGGTGAAGGTTCACCATGAGGAATCACAGGAGGTGGAGATGGAGGTAGGTGGGGTCATGAGCAAGCGTGAAGCCCTGACACTGGATTTGGATGATGTCCTGACTCCAGCACAGAGGACTGGAATGGTAGTGGTGGTGGAAGCAGGTGGTGGTGGTCCCTCGGGGACTCCAGGCCTGGAGGAGGTCCAGGGGGGGGGGCTGCCAGTAGGGACATGAGTAAAAGAGGTCCAAAAGGGCATGGTGGTGTTGTGAAGAAAGTGTCAAAGCAGAGGGGGAAGAAATCACCGCTGGCCTAAGGTGTATGACAGTTAACAGTAATGGTTTGTGTCAGAATGTGAAGCGTGTGTGGTTAGTCAGTTTCTTGTGCCGGCATAGAGTGGATGTCGTATTTGTGCAAGAGCACAATATCAAGATGGGGCGTGTATTGGAGGTGGATGGCTACAGGGTTTTTGTGATGCAGATGGGGTACTTGAAAGGAGGGGTGAGAGTCCTACTCCAAGAAGCGAGCCCGTTTGTGGTTAGTAGAAGGGATGGGTTTATGGGATGTATTTGGGGGTGGGGCTCAGGAGGTGGAGCACGCGTTTGTCAGACATGGTTATGCGGCAAGGCTAGATCAGGTGTACATCACGAAGCAGGTAAGAATGGAGTCGTTGCGTATGGTGGAGGTGGAGTATTCTGATCATAAAGTGGTTGTGGTAGACTTGGGGTGGGATGGGTTAGCCAGGAGGTGTAAAAGCTATTGGAAGATAAATACGAGGATCCTGGGTGATGAGGAGGGACAGGGGGGATTTGAGACTTTGTGGGTGGAGCTCAGTGTGGAAGGGCAGGGTGTGGAGGATTTGCTGGGGTGGTGGAATGGGTTGGCTAAGGGAAAGATACGTCAGTTTTATGTGAGAGAGGGGTAATGCATTATGCAGCAATCGTATGGGCTCCTTCAGTACATAGATGGTAGGTTGAGGGCATGTTTTGGGAGGAGTGGGTTCGAGGGGTATATGCTGTGGAGGATATAGAAATGTTGAAGGGAAGGGTTTGTGAGCTGCAAAATGAGTGTTTTGGTGAGGTGTGAGTGCAGGGGGGGGGAAGGGGGTGCTTTGGGGTGATCGACCATCAGCTTGTGTATTACTGGGAGAGCAGAGCTGATGGAAAGCCACTGAGGTTGGTAGGTTAGTCGTCCACTCGGAAGTGGGGAGTTGTCATGAGGGTCAAGTGTTGCGGACGACAGAGGGGATGAGTGGTTACAAGGATGCATGGTATGATCAGTATTTGGGGAGTAGTGCAGAGGGAGGAGAGGATTTATGTAGCGTCTGCAAGCTAGTGCCATGTTCATTGGTTAGTAGTGATTGGGTAGCGCTGGATGGGGAGATAGATGAGGGTGAGGTTTGGTGGGCGTTGGTGGGTATGCATATGGGAAAGGCACCTAGATGGACTGCCATGTGAATTCTATCTGCAGCATTGACAGTTAATGCATGGGTTCTTGGTGAAGTTGATGAGTACCATGAAGGAGAGGGGTATTTGAGTGAGTTACAAGCCCAAAGGGAGAGGCCCAGAGTGCCCTGATGGATTATCGGGCACTATCTTTACTATGTGTGGATTATAAATTGTTTGCAAAAATACTGGGAAACGCCTGAAATGTGTCGTGGGGCGTGTCGTTTCGGGAGGGCAATATGGGTTGCCTGGCAAGTCTATGGTCAAGGGCCATGGGCATATTAAGAGGTTTGTGGAGGGTTTGGGGGCAAAAGGGGGTTTACTTGCCTTGGATTGGCATGGGGCATATGACCGTGTGCAACAAGAGGCATTGAGGCAGATTCTTCTGCGGCAGGGATTTGGGGAAGAAGTCGTGGAGGGGGTGGAGACATTGTATCGAGTGGCATGGGTGCATGTTCAGATCAATGGTCACCTTGGGGAAGTGGTATGTATGGGGCAGTGCCTCAGGCAAGGATGTCCACTTTTACAAATCCTGTTTGCCTATGTTCAGGACCTGTTTTGCAGACTCGATGAGGCTCATATCTGTGGGAGGGTGGGGATGGGGGAGGCGATGTGCTGGCCAGGGATTGTGGGATATGTCAACGACATGACGGTTCTCGTGCAGGAGGAAAAGAGTTTGAGAGAGGTGGGAGAGGTCATTCGTACGTTTGGGGTGGCTACTGGGATGAGGATAAATGTGGAGAAATCAGGCTGAGGAATTGGAACTGGCAGGGAGAGTGGGGTGCCAGAGTGGAATGGATGGTGATGGAATGCTTAAAGATATGTGGAGTAGTGTATATGGAGGATCAAGAGCGGACGAGAGAGGTGAACTCCGAGCGTATTGTGGAATGGGTGGAGCATAGAATGGGGAGTTTACGACCATACCATTTGACATTATTGCAGAGAGCCATCATGGTAAACACATTACTATTTAGTAAGGTCTGACACATGGCGGCGGTATACCCCATGATGGGACAAGGAATTGCAAGAATGTCAAGGAGGGGTTAGGGTTATTGGATCTGTGGGTAAAAATGTGCTTACTTACGATTGGAGTTCGTGCATGTCGGGGGTGCAGGGTGTGGGTTTGGAGCTTCTGTTTATGCCACTCATGTAGATTTGGGAGATATTTGGCATCGTTTTCGCAAGTTGAAGCTTAGGCCTCGGGTGGGGGAGGTTATGTTCCGTTTCCTGCATGACATTTTGCCATCAGGAACGGTTCTATGGGTGAGACGAGTGGTGGAGGAGAGTGGGTATGGGGAGTGTGGAGGGGAGGATACGGCATATCATGTGGTGTATTTTTGCGAATGTTTGGGAATGTTCGGGATTGGATGGGTAGGGTAGAGAGGCGAATGGGAGTGGAGGGCGTATCAGTGCTGAGGGCACTCGTTTTGGATGTGGGAGGGGCACCTGAGAGTATTCAGTAGGCACTTGCATATTTAATGGTAGATTTTGTGTACATGTCGTGGGGTATGCATGGGAATAGGGATTAGGTTGTGCAGAAACAGGTAATGGCAGCGACTCTCTATAAGACAGTTTGCAGGAATAGAGAAATATATGGACGGCGGTGGGAGGCAGCTTTCCGGCATGATATTGTTGTTTAACCGTTGGGATCTTACTAGCTTTGTAGTGGGGGGGGGGAGGAGTTGTCACAGCTAGGGCGAGGGTTGGGGGCGATTTCAGGGGTTCCAACGGCTCACCGCTGGGAGTGGGTGTGTACTCACGTAGTTGTACTCACCTAGTTGAGGTTGCAGGGGTCGAGTCCAAGCTCCTGGCCACGCCTCTTCACTGGCCGCTACTAGGTCACTCTCCCTGAACCATGAGCTTTTGTATGGATTCTGCCTCCACTACATCGCTTCCCAAACTATTCCACTTCCTGACTACTCTGTGGCTGAAGAAATACTTCCTAACATCCCTGTGATTCATCTGTGTCTTCAGCTTCCAACTGTGTTCCCTTGTTACTGTGTCCAATCTCTAGAACATCCTGTCTTTGTCCACCTTGTCAATTCCTCTCAGTATTTTGTATGTCGTTATCATGTCCTCCCTATCTCTCCTGTCCTCCAGTGTCGTCAGGTTGATTTCCCTTAACCTCTCATCGTAGGACATACCTCTTAGCTCTGGGACTAGTCTTATTGCAAACCTTTGCACTTTCTCTAGTTTCTTTACGTGCTTGGCTATGTGTGGGTTGGTTAGGTAAGACACATATGCAACAGTTAGGTATCTTTATTTCGAAACGTTTCGCCTACACAGTAGGCTTCTTCAGTCGAGTACAGAAAAGTTGATAGAAGCAGAAGATACTTGAAGACGATGTAATCAGTCCATCACCCTTAAAGTTTTGAGGTGGTCAGTCCCTCAGTCTGGAGGAGAGCATTGTTCCGTGGTCTGAAACAATATGAAGTTGAAGTGACAGGATGGAGCCTTTATATAGTGCCAGGAGGTGAGACGTAGGTTGCTTTGGGAGGGCAGGTCCCTCTCAAACCCAGCCGTTCTCACTAGTAGAGGTCGAAGTTGATGGTCTGTACCAAGATACCCTTGTGTTGCAGTGTCTGACAGAATGAACATTAAAATGGTATAAAATACCGACAGATGGTTAGGTAAGACACATATGCAACAGTTAGGAGCTGATGTAGGTAACAGCTCTTAGCCTGCCAATAAAGTTAGGAATCCTTAACCTGTAATATAGCTGTCAATAAAGTTAGGGATCCTTAACCTTGTCAAACCCTGTGTAAAAAAAAAAAAAAAAAAAAAAAAAAAAAAAAAAAAAAAAAAAAAATAAATAAAAAAAAAACTTTTCTAAAAATAAGGATTAAATCAACTAAAGTTTTGTGTAGAATTCTAAGTCCTCCATCATGAGGTCTTTTAAGACTTGTCGATATACTGAAAATTAATGATAAGAGAAGTAATGATAGCAAAGGTTTACTTTTTTACCTAATGCAAGAGAATGTGAGATATGCCCCTTTTAGTAATGTCAGCCAAGTGGATTCCCACCTAATCTGTGGGCGTCTTGAGGGTCACTTTCCACAGATGAGAAGGGTATGAAAGATACGATTCTAACTCCCTGAAAACAGTGTGTCACTTACTTAATTATGATTTATGAGTTATGAACCATGCATTCATAATTTATAAGGTGATTTGGGTTAGTTTGCTTGGTTGTGGTGGGGTTGTCGGGCTTGAGGATCTTCTTGTGTTTGCTCTTCCTCCTGAGTCTGGCTTCCCCTGCCCGTCTCCATCCTTGATTCTTTTTCCTGCTCCTTGCATCTTTGCATCCTCTCAGTTTCTGTCTTATGTTCTGTCACAGCCCCTTAGTCGTGCTTTCTTCTGTAGGATCCTGTTTCTCACGTTTTCTAATCCGAAAATCACTTTGACTGGGGAATCTCCCCTTTTCTCAGAAAATTTGTCAATTGGGTCATGTCCTCCTTTCCTATCTCTTTCATGATATTTTCAACCCCTTTTTCCTCCCCTTGTCGTCTTATGTTGTAAGTTTCCCCTTTGGCCTCCTGAAACCCATGAACAATGACTGACCTCTCCTTTTCATCCTCCCACTGCATTTTCCTTTGCATCTAATGATCTGATTTAAATATCTCCATTGTTGCTTTCCTTACAATTTCCTGGATCTTTCAGTGATTTCATAACCCCTCTTCAAGGGACCTGCTTCCTTCCCTTTCTTCCCCACGCCCCCTGGTGGTCTGATAGGGCCTCCACGTATGTCTTATCTCCTTTGTTTCCTTGTTCCCCCGTTTGTTACTGATGTGCCTGATGTTACGGCCGTTTTGCTTTTCGGTTCTTTAGTCTGTTTCAGCATTTTCAGTTCCGCAACAAGTGATCACTACCTTATCAGTGATCACTTGTTGTCAAGCATACATAATGTTCACGCTCATTATATTGTAAATGACATTGTTATGATCACTTTCAGGCAATGACAACCTTCATGCTCTGACTGGAGATGGCCGCAGTTACCGGCTGAGAGTGGTCGCCACGAACATACGAGGAGAACAGCGATCTGCAGAATGGAAGACATTTAGCGTGGGTGATGAGGCCAGTGGGTAATGTATCGACTAACATTGTCTTTTATTATGTTATGTCCTCATCTTCATGTTTAGCATGGGTGATTAGGCCAGCAGGTAATACTATGTCGACGACTTATGTATGTACTTCATGGGTGATGAAACATATAATGTCAAAAATGGGGATTATGTGTCAATAAACATTTTCAATACCTGTGTAAAATCTTTCGTCTGATGAGCCACTGGATGAACAAGCTTGTAATATTTTAACACTTGTAATATTTTAACACTTTAAGATTTAGGTGAATTTTGATGTTAGCAGCTAATGTGGGGATGAACTCTGTCTCCTGGATTTACTTCTGGTTCTAAAAGACAAATGTGCTGTAAGACCAATTATGATGAATTAAACACATGCAACATGTGGATGTCTATACTTTGTAGACGTTCTGCCAACCAGTGACTTTATCAATACAATAAATGGACATATTCTGAAAACTGAAGAAATATTTACCGAGGAAAACGAGGTAATCAGTCCCTCAACCTAGGAGCAGGTGATGAGCACCTTATTACTGAAGAATCTGAAGCACAGGCAGGAAGACTAACTCTTATATACTGGCCTCAGATGAGATGAAGCAGGCGAAGGCATTGTCACTGGTAAGTGGGATTCCCCAGTGAAAGTAGATCATACCCAAGAATCAGGCCAGGTACGTTGTGGAGATGTCGTCTGAACTAAGATTCCATGTTGTTGCTGTGTTTGTCAAGTTGTGTCAATTGTATAAAATACCTACAAGATGATGAATTAGACATGTGTAACAGATGATTTTTTTTTAATTTACTAATTTACAGAAAACGCCATTTACATTTTGGCCAAGGGTGTTTTCATGGTTCCATTCCAGGAACCTTGAAATGGGACATTTAGCATTGATCGCTAAACACCTGCACATGTCAGAGCTGCATGAACCCTTTATCCAGCTCAGAACCATCGTTGCAATCAGTTGAGGCGCTCTCAAGTAATGGTAATAACAAAAGTTTAAGGATTGTAAATAAGGCACAAATAATGTATAAATAAATCAGGCAGCCACTTAAAGGTTTCCCTTCTGGGGGACTTAATACTAACTAGATGTACTGAGATTGCAGTGCGATCCAAGAAAGGTATCCCCTCATCCCATGACCTTAACATCTTCATCGGAGGCAACTTCAGAATTTATGAATTATTGGTGCTTATGGGTTGCTATCTTATTGTGAGGGTGGGATAGGCGACTATGTTTGCAGAGCAAACAAATATTCTCAAAGAGTGTATTTTATACATGGAAATAACAACCCTCCAACAACAACAACTTTCCCTCCCACAGGTATCAACTGTCCCATAACGTATATAAGACTCTCCCCTCCCTAAAGAATTAGCTGTTCAGACTTATTCAGTATAAGAGATAAACAACAGACATCTTCTCTGATACCATCTGTCACCCGAAGTACAGTACCATCTGTCACCCCAAGTACAGTACCATCTGTCACCCCAAGTACAGTACCATCTGTCATCCCAAGTACAGTACCATCTGTCACCCCAAGTACAGTACCATCTGTCACCCCAAGTACAGTACCATCTGTCACCCCAGGTACAGTACCATCTGTCACCCCAAGTACAGTGCCGGGGATAACCAACGTATCCCTCCCTAAGGTTCCAGGAATCACAACATGAACAAAGCTGGTGTTAACCAAACTTACCTCGCCTTCAGGTACCAAGTCACAGTAAATGAGTACCGCAGAGGAAGCACCCTCGGCGACGCCATTACAGAACACAGCATGGACGGCATGAAGTTCACCACAGTGGACAGGGAACATGATACGAATAGTGGTAAGTGGTGAGATGTTTTTTCACATGTTAGCTATACTTCTTGTGACACTCACAATGTAAACAAAATGTCTGTCTTTGTCTTTCTCTGAACCTTCTGTATGTAATTCTGAACCTTCTGTATGTAATTCTAGGGGACTTTAGTTTGACTGACTGGAATTCCCTGACTGGGAAATTAGGGTCTAACGACTTCTTAAGTTCAGGACTGTTTTTCCTACAAGGGGAAATAACCTACTTGACTTAATTTAGGCAAACAAGATGTTGAGAAATGGCATTACCAGCTAAGTTTAAATATAGGGAAACTTAACTTAGAAAGACAGCTCATCGCCTGCACAGCCGCCCCTGCAGACGAGGCCTTGAGAAGCTGTCAAAGTCATCTCTCAACGGGTTGTAATGAGATCATATTATGTAAACAATAATTTACCTCTAGGGGGTGTTATGTCAGCATATTTCATTCACTGATTGCTGACAAACTTACTTGTGTGGACTCAAAGGTCGGCATATCACCGGGGTTTATGATAAGTGACTAACTCACGACTTTATACTCAACTGCACAGTCAATAGTAGCACATCACGAGTTAGAGCACTTACCTGGGTATATGTATCTGACCCGTAATTACGCCTGGATATCCGTTGAGTTGATTGAAGAATAGTGTTCTTTGAAGAATGTCACACTACATTCTGTTGGATTGCAACACTCGTTGTTACACTGTTCATCAATAATTGTTCACACAATATCACTTAGAAGTTGATCACACTTCTCTGTAAGTGTTTATCGTGTTTTGTGAGACACTTTGTTCACACTAACGCACAGATCGTTCTTTGTTGGTTATCCTGGCATCAGTGTCACTCTCAGTAGAGTCAAAAGTAATCTGAAGACGCCACAACGCCCCACGCCATCACTGCCCCAAGCACAAAGGAAAAGCTGACCTAGTACTTTTGCTTCCTTGCCACTTCCTCCATGAGGCAAAGCAGAATGTTTGATTCTTGCTGTCTTAAGCATAGACAACAATGTCCACTATCTTTACTCTGGCAAAAAAGTGGGAGCAGGATTTTCCATAATTGCCCTGCTAAGGTAAGAGATGTACTGTCTCTTATTAAAATACACTCTGCAACACTGGACTGCAAGGAGCGGCGGTCGCTTGACCAAAGGTCATATACTGGTACTGCATCTGGGATCAATTACTCGCTGTAGCAGTAAACAAGATGTTTGCCCCTTCTGAGAGGGCTGGGCCCCTCAGGGCTGAAAGGGGCTGAAAGGGGCTGAAGGGGGCTGATACCCCCCTCCTGGAGAAAATTTCTCCACACTGTGGGGCTGCGGAGGTTCGCTGCAGGTGAACTATTCATCACTTAACATTAATTTAATTTTCTCACTCGCCACCACTGCTGCTTGTCTTTTCTAAACAGCTGTAGTCTGTGTGGTTTCTGGGGAATCACTAATTTTGTTTTCAACACTGTGTAATTCTAACGGCATTAGTTTATTTATTGTCCGCTTATTCACTACACCTTTGCTTGAAACATCAACTGTACTGATGATTCCATTTGCATCAGGATATATGGTCACAATTTTTCCAAGTGGCCATTGGGACCTCGGACCATCATTGTCAATAATTACTATATCACCAGGTCTTAAGGACTCATGATTTTCAGGAACACCAGCTCCATAGAGGTGTTCTCTCAATGAGGTGAGATAGTCTTCTCGCCAAATTTTCTCCCAACGTTCAATCACTTTATTAAGGTGTTTGAATTTACGTCTGAGTTGCTCAGGTTGGAAATAAGTAGGATCCTCTATGATTTCTTTATCATTCATGGGAGGAACAGGTTCGAGCCTTCTGCCATGGAGTAAATGAGATGGATTTAACACTTCTAAATTGTCCAGCTCATCGGTAACATAAGTTAGAGGTCTGTTGTTGACTCTATCTTCTATTTCAGTCACAACTGTACGGAATTCTACTAAGTCGATTCTTTGACGATGAAGAGTCTTCCTTAAACAACGATTTACAATGCCGATCATTCTTTCATAAAATCCGCCGTGCCATGGAGATTTAGGAGGAACGTATCTAAAACGTCAACTGCGTTGATTCAGCATCTGTTGTACTTCTGGTTGATCAAAGATCTTGCTTATATAAACAGCACCAGCAACAAAGTTCGTTGCATTATCTGAAATCATCAGTCTGGGACATGCCCTTCTGGCTGCAAACCGTCTGAATAATTTGATAAAGGTTTCAGCAGACATGTCAGTGGCTACTTCTAGATGTAATGCTCTGTCGTAGCACAAGTGAACAAACAGATGTACACCTTGATGGGAACTTTGTCAACTGTTTTGGTTAAAATTATTGGTCCAGCGTAATCTACACCTGTCACCTCAAATGGAGTGATATGACAAACTCTTTCAGAGGGGTATGGAGGTGGACCTGGATACTGACATACTCGCATATCGTAGTGACGAAAAGTAATACAGTCCTTTATTTGTTTTTTCACACTTTGTCGACCTTGAGGTATCCAGTAGGATTGTCGTATATGACAAAGTGTGTCAGCTACCCCACCATGTAACACGTTACTGTGGGCGTTTTGCACAATCAGTTTTGTTAGCCAATGATTCTTGGGGATCAATATTGGATGTATGGCTTCTTTAGGTAGTGAAGAATTATGAATTCTTCCTCGACATCTTGTAATCTTTTCTGAGTCGAGATAAAGCCCTGAAGAATTAATCATGACAGGTTTCTTTGGGGATTTATCTTGTGTTTCTAGAAATTTATATTCTGTAGAGAAAACATCTTTCTGTATTAGTTTCACCCAGTATTTAATGGGTTCAGGACATTCATAATCAGGTTTTATTCCTTTAATGAATTCAAGGACAAGAGCTGTAACTCTTTAGAGTTTACCCAAAGATGAGTATTTAGATCCATCAATGACTATTTCTGTCGTGCCTGCAGTATTTACACAACTTATTTCTGCTGTGTTCAAGCAGACTATTTCTTCTGGCATAATGTGAGCTTTTTGCTGAGGCCAGTTATTTTCATTAGAGAGCCAGTTCAGTCCGTGGAGCCATAATTTATTATCCACAAATTTCTTGAGTGGGACACCACGTGACAACATGTCAGCTGGATTCTCTTGGGTAGAGACGTGGAGAAAGAGATAATCTCTCTGCATCTCTTTTATTTCTGCTACTCTGTTCTGTACATAGACCAGCTTACTCTTATTATTTCTTAACCACTGGAGAACTCCTTCATTATCACTACAGATCACGGTTTTTTCAATAGTGAGATGATCAAGTACTTTGCTGAGATAGACAGCTAATTTTGTACCTACCTAGAGTGCTGTCAGTACCAATTGTGGCACTGCTCTGATCTTCAAGGGTGCTACCCTGGCCTTTGAAGTAATTAGTATACTTCCTTCAGCATTACTCATGTAAGCTACAGCGCCATAACCTCTGGTTGACGCATCACAGAACACATGTAATGTGTACTTGTTTCCCTCTTGACCTATTTGTCTGGGAAATTGAATTTGATGAAGTTGTTTAAATTCCTTGGATATTTCATCCCATGCTTGACTCATTTCTAGAGGCAAGTTCTCATCCCATCCAATTTTGAGTTTCCATGCATCTTGCATAAGTATTTTACCCTTTATGGTAATTGGTGAGACGAGTCCTAGAGGATCAAAACATTGTGATACCTCTGACAGTAAACTACGTTTAGTGAGTGTACTGCATGATTTATTGTTTATCCTTTTGAGACTGAAAGTATCTTCCTGTGTGTTCCAATTAAGTCCCAGCATATTGTTGCAATCAGGAATTTCAGCTTCAGGGAAATCTTCTTTGATAAGTTCCCTTAATTGCTTTGAATTAGTATTCCACATCCTTAGAGGCATATTTGCTTCTTTCATCTCCTTGTTAGCTTCTCTGTATAAGGATTTCAAATCCTCCTCTTTATTTACAGTACATTGAAGATTGTCCACATAGAAACTTTTCTTTAAGATTTCTTTGAAGGGACTTTCAGATTTCTTCAAATGTGTATTTAGAGTAGCTTCTAGTAAGAATGGAGAAGATGTTGCACCAAACAATACTGATTTGAAACGATAAGTTTTCACAGGACTTTGAGGATCATGTGGATTTTCAGGCCACTAGAATCGAGTATAATCTCTATCTATTTCTTGTAGTCCTACTCTTAAGAAAGGCTTGGAAATATCAGCCGTGTAGGCATATGGGTTTGTGCGGAATTTCATAAGCACGTCTCCAAGCTTCTCAGTTAGTGAGGGTCCGGTCATCAGACAATCATTAACACTTGCTACATCTTCATTTGCACGTGCACTGCAATTATATACAACACGTAGTGGAGTGGTTTCAGAATCTTTTCTGACTCCATGGTGCGGGAGATAATGAGCTTCTGTCTTCAACTTATCTTCGACTATTTCCTCAATGAATTTATTGTCCAACTGTTCTTGTATGATATTATCATAGACAGTCAGTAGCTGTGGATTCTTCCTGAGCTCATGTATTTGTGCTTTCATCTGTCCGAAAGCCATGCGATAATTGCTAGGCAGATGTGGTGGATTTAATTTCCATGGTAATCTAACCCAGTACTGTCCATCTTTATACTTAACAGCATCCAAATATTGGCTATAAGTCTGAGAATCTTGTGGGCTTGGTTTATTTACATCAATACTTATCGCATCTAAATCCCACAACTTATCAACT
>NC_091333.1:30676923-30715108 GCF_038502225.1 Cherax quadricarinatus | reverse complement strand
CCTTTGGAGAGATGTTATTTGGCCCCGTCGCGTTTGAGATATCTAGTGTGCTTAGCAGCCCCTTCACCCCTTCCTAGGTTGTATGTATCATGTTCAGCACTAGTTGGTGTATCCCACCCCTCTGTCTTTCCGGACTCCTTTCTGTCCCAAGTGTTAAAACTTCTTTGAATCTCATGTTGAGCTCCTCACATACTTCTCGGTCGTTTCTTGTGATCTCCCCTCCTTCCTTCTTCAGCATGATTAACTGGTCTTTGACTGTTGTTTTCTTCTTGATATGACTGTACAACAGCTTCGGGTCAGACTTGACTTTCGCTACTATGTCATTTTCATATTCATTTCTTGCTCATCTACTGCTCTCCTTGTTTTCCTGGGTCCTTAGTCTTCTACACTACTTCCAATCTCTAGTGCCCTTGGGTTTAGCCTCTCTACACCTCTGTGTGCACCATGGGCTCGTCCTGGCCTTCTCCTTTTGTCTGTTGCCCTTGGGTACAAACCTATTTTCTGCTTCCTTGCATATTGTTGTCACACATTCCATCATCCCATTTACCATTTTCTCTGCCAGTTCTCGGTCCCACTGGATCTCGTGAAGGAAATTCCTCTTGCCTCTGCAGTCCTGACTTTTGTAGTTTGGCTTCATTCGTCCTGCCCTTTCTGCCTCTCTCTCTACTTGTAACTCTATGTATTCGATGCATAGAGCCACATGATCATTAGCTTTGAGAGGCCTTTCATATCTGATGTCCTCAGTATCTGCACTGCTCAAGGTGAATACTAGGTCCAGTCTTGCTGGTTTATCCTCTCCTCTCTCTCCAGTACCACCTCCAACATCTTATCACTCCACGTTTCTGCGACCCCATGTGGCTTCAGGTTTTTCCCAGTCGATTTCTTTGTGATTGAAATCACCCACAACCAGTTACTTTGCCCTGCCACACTTCAGTTAGTGTGTTAACCATCTCTCTGTTACTCTCATCATATTCTTGTCTTGGTCTCTTGCTATTCTGTGGCAGACTATTTATCACCACAATCACCCCCTCGGGACCTCTAGTCTGAAGTGTTTCTATTATGTGGTCCCTTGCTTCCCCTCTGTCCCCCCTCTCCAACTCTTCAAAATCCGATTGGTTTTTGATGAGCAGTACAACTTCTATTCTGCCCCCCTATTCTCTCTGTCTTTCCTCAGGATCTGATTTCCAGTTAGAAAGATGGCATTTGTTATCATTCCTGAGATCTCGGTTTCTGTGAGGGCTATAATGTCTGGTGATGCAGTGATTTTTTTTTCATGCCACTCCTCCCAATTATTTGTTATAGCATCAGGATTGGTGTACCATACTTTCAGTTTTCTTTGCAACACCGTATTCTGGGGGGTTTTGGGGAGAGGAAGGGTAGAAGTCCTGGCAGGGTGCTATAAGATTCTACTGCGTTTTATGGGGTGGGAGCTGCAAGTGTGTTTGGCTTCAGGGTTCTGAGGGTGGCTCAGTGGGTGTTTGCACACTCTGCTCCCTTCGACTCTGTTTACTACTCTCTTTTTGTCCCTTTCATCTCTGTGTCTGCTCTCTCTCAGCTGTTGACATTCTTTCTCGGTCTAGGAACACCTTCTGTTGTGCTGTCAGTTCTTTTACCCTTGGTTCCACCTGCAGGATCCAGCCCTGCTCCGTTTCTGTCCTGAAAATCAGTTTGAATGGCCTATTTCTCGCCTTCGAGTACCCCCCTCCCTATTCTCTGAAAATTTATTAGTTTAGACATGCCCTCCTCTCCTGTTTATTTGATGATATTTTCAAGTTGAGGAAGCCTAGGGAACAAATGGATTTGTCAGTTAAAAATAGGAGAGGAGAGTTATTAAATGTTATTAAATGGAGAGTTAGAGGTATTGGGAAGATGGAGGGAATATTATGAGGAATTGTTGAATGTTGATGAAGATAGGGAAGTTGTGATTTCGTGTATAAGGCAAGGAGGAATAACATCTTGTAGGAGTGAGGAAGAGCCAGTTGTGAGTGTAGGGGAAGTTCATGAGGCAGTGGGTAGAATGAAAAGGGGAAAGGCAGCCGGGATTGATGGGATAATGATAGAAATGTTAAAGCAGGTTGGGATATAGTTTTGGAGTGGTTTGTACTATTATTTAATAAATGTATGGAAAATGGTAAGGTGCATAGTTCTTTTGTATAGAGGCAAAGGGGACAAAAGAGAGTGCAAAAATTATAGGGGAATAAGTCTGTTGAACATACCTGGTAAAGTGAATGATAGAATTATTATTGAAAGAAGAGTAAGACGGAGAGTACGATAGCAGATGAGTAAGGACGCTTTAGGGAAGGTAGGGAGTGTGTAGACCAAGTGTTTACAGTAAAACATATAGGTGAAGAGTATTTAGATAAGGCTAAAGAGGTTTTTGTGGCATTTAAGGATTTGGAAAAGGAGTATGACAGGGTGGATAGGGGGCAATGTGGCAGATGTTGCAGGTGTATGGTATGGGAGGCAGGCTACTGAAAGCAGTGAAGAGTTTTTGCGAGAATAGTGAGGCTCAGGTTAGAGTATGTAGGGAAGAGGGAGATTATTTCCCAGTAAAAGTAGGCCTTAGACAGGGATGTGTGATGTCACGGTGGTTCTTTAATGTATTTATAGATGGGTTGTAAGAGAAGTGAATGCTAGGGTCCTAACAAGAGAAGTGTGGAGTTAAAAGATAAAGAATCAAACACAATATGGGAGTTGTCTCAGTTGCTTTTTGCTGATGACACTGTGCTTTTGTGAGATTCTCAAAGGAAGTTGCAGAGGTTGGTGGATGAATTTAAAGTGAATATAGGAAAGAGTAAGGTTATGAGCATATCAAAAAGATTAGGTGACGAAAGATTGGATATCAGATTGGAGGGAGAGAGTATGGAGGAGGTGAATGTATTCATATATTTGGGAGTGGACGTGTCAGCAGATGGATCTATGAAATATGAGATGAGTCATAGAATTGATGAGGGAAAAAGAGCAAGCGGTGCACTTAGGAGTCTATGGAGACAAAGAACTTTGTCCTTGGAAGCAAAGAGGGGAATGTATGAAAGTATAGTTATACCAACGCTCTTATGTGGGTGTGAAGCATGGGTGATGAATGTTGCAGTGAGGAGAAGGCTGGAGGCAATGGAGATGTCATGTCTGAGAGCAATGTGTGGTGTGCATACAATGCAGAGAATTCGTAGTTTGGAAGTTAGGAGGAGGTGCGGGATTACCAAAACTGTTGTCCAGAGGGCTGAGGAAGGGTTGTTGAGGTGGTTTGGACATGTAGAGAAAATGGAACGAAACAGAATGAGTTCGAGAGTGTATCAGTCTGTAGTGGAGGGAAGGCGGGATAGGGGTCGGCCTAGGAAAGGTTGGAGGGAGGGGGTAAAGGATGTTTTGTGTACGAGGGGCTTCGACTTCCAGCAAACATGCATGAGCATATTTGATAGGAGTGAATGGAGACAAATGGTTTTTAATACTTGACGTGCTGTTGGAGTGTAAGCAAAGTAACATTTATGAAGGGATTCAGGGAAACCGGCAGGCCGGACTTGAGTCCTGGAGATGGGAAGTACAGTGTCTGCACTCTGTAGCGTAGAGCACCTGTAGTGTAGAGCACTGTAGTGTAAAGCACTCATAGTGTAGAGCACTGTAGTGTAAAGCACTCATAGTGTAGAGCACTGTAGTGTAAAGCACCCATAGTGTAGAGCACTGTAGTGTAAAGCACCCATAGTGTAGAGCACTGTAGTGTAAAGCACCCGTAGTGTAGAGCACTGTAGCGTAAAGCACCAATAGTGTAGAGCACTGTAGTGTAAAGCTCCCATAGTGTAGAGCACTGTAGTGTAAAGCACCCGTAGTGTAGAGCACTCTAGTGTAAAGCACCCGTAGTGTAGAGCACTGTAGTGTAAAGCACCCATAGTGTAGAGCACTGTAGTGTAAAGCACCCATAGTGTAGAGCACTGTAGTGTAAAGCACCCGTAGTGTAGAGCACTGTAGTGTAAAGCTCCCATAGTGTAGAGCACTGTAAAGCACCCGTAGTGTAGAGCACTGTAGTGTAAAGCTCCCATAGTGTAGAGCACTGTAGTGTAAAGCTCCCATAGTGTAGAGCACTGTAGTGTAAAGCTCCCATAGTGTAGAGCACTGTAGTGTAAAGCACCAATAGTGTAGAGCACTGTAGTGTAAAGCTCCCATAGTGTAGAGCACTGTAGTGTAAAGCACCCATAGTGTAGAGCACTGTAGTGTAAAGCACCCATAGTGTAGAGCACTGTAGTGTAAAGCACCCATAGTGTAGAGCACTGTAGTGTAAAGCACCCGTAGTGTAGAGCACTGTAGTGTAAAGCTCCCATAGTGTAGAGCACTGTAGTGTAAAGCTCCCATAGCGTAGAGCACTGTAGTGTAAAGCTCCCATAGTGTAGAGCACTGTAGTGTAAAGCACCCATAGTATAGAACACTGTAGTGTAAAGCTCCCATAGTGTAGAGCACTGTAGTGTAAAGCTCCCATAGTGTAGAGCACTGTAGTTTAAAGCTCCCATAGTGTAGAGCACTGTAGTGTAATGCACCCATAGTGTAGAGCACTGTAGTGTAAAGCTCCCATAGTGTAGAGCACTGTAGTGTAAAGCTCCCATAGTGTAGAGCACTGTAGTGTAAAGCTCCCATAGTGTAGAGCACTGTAGTGTAAAGCTCCCATAGTGTAGAGCACTGTAGTGTAAAGCTCCCATAGTGTAGAGCACTGTAGTGTAAAGCTCCCATAGTGTAGAGCACTGTAGTGTAATGCTCCCATAGTGTAGAGCACTGTTGTGTAAAGCTCCCATAGTGTAGAGCACTGTAGTGTAATGCTCCCATAGTGTAGAGCACTGTAGTTTAAAGCTCCCATAGTGTAGAGCACTGTAGTGTAATGCACCCATAGTGTAGAGCACTGTAGTGTAAAGCTCCCATAGTGTAGAGCACTGTAGTGTAAAGCTCCCATAGTGTAGAGCACTGTAGTGTAAAGCTCCCATAGTGTAGAGCACTGTAGTGTAAAGCTCCCATAGTGTAGAGCACTGTAGTGTAAAGCTCCCATAGTGTCGAGCACTGTAGTGTAAAGCTCCCATAGTGTAGAGCACTGTAGTGTAATGCTCCCATAGTGTAGAGCACTGTTGTGTAAAGCTCCCATAGTGTAGAGCACTGTAGTGTAATGCTCCCATAGTGTAGAGCACTGTAGTGTAAAGCTCCCATAGTGTAGAGCACTGTAGTGTAAAGCACCCACAGTGTAGAGCACTGTAGTGTAAAGCTCCCATAGTGTAGAGCACTGTAGTGTAAAGCTCCCATAGTGTAGAGCACTGTAGTGTAAAGCTCCCATAGTGTAGAGCACTGTAGTGTAAAGCTCCCATAGTGTAGAGCACTGTAGTGTAAAGCTCCCATAGTGTAGAGCACTGTAGTGTAAAGCTCCCATAGTGTAGAGCACTGTAGTGTAAAGCTCCCATAGTGTAGAGCACTGTAGTGTAAAGCTCCCATAGTGTAGAGCACTGTAGTGTAAAGCTCCCATAGTGTAGAGCACTGTAGTGTAAAGCTCCCATAGTGTAGAGCACTGTAGTGTAAAGCTCCCATAGTGTAGAGCACTGTAGTGTAAAGCTCCCATAGTGTAGAGCACTGTAGTGTAAAGCTCCCATAGTGTAGAGCACTGTAGAGTAATGCACCCATAGTGTAGAGCACTGTAGTGTAAAGCACCCATAGTGTAGAGCACTGTAGTGTAAAGCACCCATAGTGTAGAGCACTGTAGTGTAAAGCACCCATAGTGTAGAGCACTGTAGTGTAAAGCACCCGTAGTGTAGAGCACTGTAGTGTAAAGCTCCCATAGTGTAGAGCACTGTAGTGTAAAGCTCCCATAGTGTAGAGCACTGTAGTGTAAAGCTCCCATAGTGTAGAGCACTGTAGTGTAAAGCACCCATAGTATAGAACACTGTAGTGTAAAGCTCCCATAGTGTAGAACACTGTAGTGTAAAGCTCCCATAGTGTAGAGCACTGTAGTGTAATGCACCCATAGTGTAGAGCACTGTAGTGTAAAGCTCCCATAGTGTAGAGCACTGTAGTGTAAAGCTCCCATAGTGTAGAGCACTGTAGTGTAAAGCTCCCATAGTGTAGAGCACTGTAGTGTAAAGCTCCCATAGTGTAGAGCACTGTAGTGTAAAGCTCCCATAGTGTAGAGCACTGTAGTGTAAAGCTCCCATAGTGTAGAGCACTGTAGTGTAATGCTCCCATAGTGTAGAGCACTGTTGTGTAAAGCTCCCATAGTGTAGAGCACTGTAGTGTAATGCTCCCATAGTGTAGAGCACTGTAGTTTAAAGCTCCCATAGTGTAGAGCACTGTAGTGTAATGCACCCATAGTGTAGAGCACTGTAGTGTAAAGCTCCCATAGTGTAGAGCACTGTAGTGTAAATCTCCCATAGTGTAGAGCACTGTAGTGTAAAGCTCCCATAGTGTAGAGCACTGTAGTGTAAAGCTCCCATAGTGTAGAGCACTGTAGTGTAAAGCTCCCATAGTGTAGAGCACTGTAGTGTAAAGCTCCCATAGTGTAGAGCACTGTAGTGTAATGCTCCCATAGTGTAGAGCACTGTTGTGTAAAGCTCCCATAGTGTAGAGCACTGTAGTGTAATGCTCCCATAGTGTAGAGCACTGTAGTGTAAAGCTCCCATAGTGTAGAGCACTGTAGTGTAAAGCACCCACAGTGTAGAGCACTGTAGTGTAAAGCTCCCATAGTGTAGAGCACTGTAGTGTAAAGCTCCCATAGTGTAGAGCACTGTAGTGTAAAGCTCCCATAGTGTAGAGCACTGTAGTGTAAAGCTCCCATAGTGTAGAGCACTGTAGTGTAAAGCTCCCATAGTGTAGAGCACTGTAGTGTAAAGCTCCCATAGTGTAGAGCACTGTAGTGTAAAGCTCCCATAGTGTAGAGCACTGTAGTGTAAAGCTCCCATAGTGTAGAGCACTGTAGTGTAAAGCTCCCATAGTGTAGAGCACTGTAGTGTAAAGCTCCCATAGTGTAGAGCACTGTAGTGTAAAGCTCCCATAGTGTAGAGCACTGTAGTGTAAAGCTCCCATAGTGTAGAGCACTGTAGTGTAAAGCTCCCATAGTGTAGAGCACTGTAGAGTAATGCACCCATAGTGTAGAGCACTGTAGTGTAAAGCACCCATAGTGTAGAGCACTGTAGTGTAAAGCACCCATAGTGTAGAGCACTGTAGTGTAAAGCTCCCATAGTGTAGAGCACTGTAGTGTAAAGCTCCCATAGTGTAGAGCACTGTAGTGTAAAGCACCCGTAGTGCAGAGCACTGTAGTGTAAAGCACCCACAGTGTAGAGCACTGTAGTGTAAAGCACCCATAGTGTAGAGCACTGTAGTGTAAAGCTCCCATAGTGTAGAGCACTGTAGTGTAAAGCACCCATAGTGTAGAGCACTGTAGTTTAAAGCTCCCATAGTGTAGAGCACTGTAGTGTAAAGCTCCCATAGTGTAGAGCACTGTAGTGTAAAGCTCCCATAGTGTAGAGCACTGTAGTGTAAAGCTCCCATAGTGTAGAGCACTGTAGTGTAAAGCTCCCATAGTGTAGAGCACTGTAGTGTAAAGCTCCCATAATGTAGAGCACTGTAGTGTAAAGCTCCCATAGTGTAGAGCACTGTAGTGTAAAGCTCCCATAGTGTAGAGCACTGTAGTGTAAAGCTCCCATAGTGTAGAGCACTGTAGTGTAAAGCTCCCATAGTGTAGAGCACTGTAGAGTAATGCACCCATAGTGTAGAGCACTGTAGTGTAAAGCACCCATAGTGTAGAGCACTGTAGTGTAAAGCACCCATAGTGTAGAGCACTGTAGTGTAAAACTCCCATAGTGTAGAGCACTGTAGTGAAAAGCTCCCATAGTGTAGAGCACTGTAGTGTAAAGCACCCGTAGTGCAGAGCACTGTAGTGTAAAGCACCCATAGTGTAGAGCACTGTAGTGTAAAGCACCCATAGTGTAGAGCACTGTAGTGTAAAGCTCCCATAGTGTAGAGCACTGTAGTGTAAAGCTCCCATAGTGTAGAGCACTGTAGTGTAAAGCACCCATAGTGTAGAGCACTGTAGTTTAAAGCTCCCATAGTGTAGAGCACTGTAGTGTAAAGCACCCATAGTGTAGAGCACTGTAGTGTAAAGCTCCCATAGTGTAGAGCACTGTAGTGTAAAGCACCCATAGTGTAGAGCACTGTTGTGTAAAGCACCCATAGTGTAGAACACTGTAGTGTAAAGCTCCCATAGTGTAGAGCACTGTAGTGTAAAGCTCCCATAGTGTAGAGCACTGTAGTGTAAAGCACCCGTAGTGTAGAGCACTGTAGTGTAAAGCACCCATAGTGTAGAGCACTGTAGTGTAAAGCACCCATAGTGTAGAGCACTGTAGTGTAAAGCTCCCATAGTGTAGAGCACTGTAGTGTAAAGCTCCCATAGTGTAGAGCACTGTAGTGTAAAGCACCCATAGTGTAGAGCACTGTAGTGTAAAGCTCGCATAGTGTAGAGCACTGTAGTGTAAAGCACACATAGTGTAGAGCACTGTAGTGTAAAGCTCCCATAGTGTAGAGCACTGTAGTGTAAAGCACCCATAGTGTAGAGAACTGTAGTGTAAAGCACCCATAGTGTAGAGCACTGTAGTGTAAAGCTCCCATAGTGTAGAGCACTGTAGTGTAAAGCTCCCATAGTGTAGAGCACTTTAGTGTAAAGCTCCCATAGTGTAGAGCACTGTAGTGTAAAGCTCCCATAGTGTAGAGCACTGCAGTGTAAAGCACCCATAGTGTAGAGCACTGTAGAGTAAAGCTCCCATAGTGTAGAGCACTGTAGTGTAAAGCTCCCATAGTGTAGAGCACTGTAGTGTAAAGCACCCATAGTGTAGAGCACTGTAGAGTAAAGCTCCCATAGTGTAGAGCACTGTAGAGTAAAGCTCCCATAGTGTAGAGCACTGTAGTGTAATGCTCCCATAGTGTAGAGCACTGTAGAGTAAAGCTCCCATAGTGTAGAGCACTGTAGTGTAAAGCACCCATAGTGTAGAGCACTGTAGAGTAAAGCTCCCATAGTGTAGAGCACTGTAGTGTAAAGCACCCATAGTGTACAGCACTGTAGTGTAAAGCACCCATTGTGTAGAGCACTGTAGTGTAAAGCACCCATAGTGTAGAGCACTGTAGTGTAAAGCACCCATAGTGTAGAGCACTGTAGTGTAAAGCACCCGTAGTGTAGAGCACTGTAGTGTAAAGCTCCCATAGTGTAGAGCACTGTAGTGTAAAGCTCCCATAGTGTAGAGCACTGTTGTGTAAAGCACCCATAGTATAGAGCACTGTAGTGTAAAGCTCCCATAGTGTAGAGCACTGTAGTGTAAAGCTCCCATAGTGTAGAGCTCTGTAGTGTAAAGCTCCCATAGTGTAGAGCACTGTAGTGTAATGCACCCATAGTGTAGAGAACTGTAGTGTAAAGCTCCCATAGTGTAGAGCACTGTAGTGTAAATCTCCCATAGTGTAGAGCACTGTAGTGTAAAGCTCCCATAGTGTAGAGCACTGTAGTGTAAAGCTCCCATAGTGTAGAGCACTGTAGTGTAAAGCTCCCATAGTGTAGAGAACTGTAGTGTAAAGCTCCCATAGTGTAGAGCACTGTAGTGTAATGCTCCCATAGTGTAGAGCACTGTAGTTTAAAGCTCCCATAGTGTAGAGCACTGTAGTGTAATGCTCCCATAGTGTAGAGCACTGTAGTGTAAAGCTCCCATAGTGTAGAACACTATAGTGTAAAGCACCCACAGTGTAGAGTACTGTAGTGTAAAGCTCCCATAGTGTAGAGCACTGTAGTGTAAAGCTCCCATTGTGTAGAGCACTGTAGTGTAAAGCTCCCATAGTGTAGAGCACTGTAGTGTAAAGCTCCCATAGTGTAGAGCACTGTAGTGTAAAGCTCCCATAGTGTAGAGCACTGTAGTGTAAAGCTCCCATAGTGTAGAGCACTGTAGTGTAAAGCTCCCATAGTGTAGAGCACTGTAGTGTAAAGCTCCCATAGTGTAGAGCACTGTAGTGAAAAGCTCCCATAGTGTAGAGCACTGTACTGTAAAGCTCCCATAGTGTAGAGCACTGTAGTGTAATGTACCCATAGTGTAGAGCACTGTAGTGTAAAGCACCCATAGTGTAGAGCACTGTAGTGTAAAGCACCCATAGTGAAGAGCACTGTAGTGTAAAGCTCCCATAGTGTAGAGCACTGTAGTGTAAAGCTCCCATAGTGTAGAGCACTGTAGTGTAAAGCACCCGTAGTGCAGAGCACTGTAGTGTAAAGCACCCATAGTGTAGAGCACTGTAGTGTAAAGCACCCATAGTGTAGAGCACTGTAGTGTAAAGGTCCCATAGTGTAGAGCACTGTAGTGTAAAGCTCCCATAGTGTAGAGCACTGTAGTGTAAAGCACCCATAGTGTAGAGCACTGTAGTGTAAAGCTCCCATAGTGTAGAGCACTGTAGTGTAAAGCTCCCATAGTGTAGAGCACTGTAGTGTAAAGCACCCATAGTGTACAGCACTGTAGTGTAAAGCACCCATAGTGTAGAGCACTGTAGTGTAAAGCACCCATAGTGTACAGCACTGTAGTGTAAAGCACCCATAGTGTAGAGCACTGTAGTGTAAAGCACCCGTAGTGTAGAGCACTGTAGTGTAAAGCTCCCATAGTGTAGAGCACTGTAGTGTAAAGCTCCCATAGTGTAGAGCACTGTAGTGTAAAGCACCCATAGTATAGGGCACTGAAGTGTAAAGCTCCCATAGTGTAGAGCACTGTAGTGTAAAGCTCCCATAGTGTAGAGCACTGTAGTGTAAAGCTCCCATAGTGTAGAGCACTGTAGTGTAATGCACCCATAGTGTAGAACACTGTAGTGTAAAGCTCCCATAGTGTAGAGCACTGTAGTGTAAAGCTCCCATAGTGTAGAGCACTGTAGTGTAAAGCTCCCATAGTGTAGAGCACTGTAGTGTAAAGCTCCCATAGTGTAGAGCACTGTAGTGTAAAGCTCCCATAGTGTAGAGCACTGTAGTGTAAAGCTCCCATAGTGTAGAGCACTGTAGTGTAATGCTCCCATAGTGTAGAGCACTGTAGTGTAAAGCTCCCATAGTGTAGAGCACTGTAGTGTAATGCTCCCATAGTGTAGAGCACTGTAGTGTAAAGCTCCCATAGTGTAGAGCACTATAGTGTAAAGCACCCACAGTGTAGAGTACTGTAGTGTAAAGCTCCCATAGTGTAGAGCACTGTAGTGTAAAGCTCCCATAGTGTAGAGCACTGTAGTGTAAAGCTCCCATAGTGTAGAGCACTGTAGTGTAAAGCTCCCATAGTGTAGAGCACTGTAGTGTAAAGCTCCCATAGTGTAGAGCACTGTAGTGTAAAGCTCCCATAGTGTAGAGCACTGTAGTGTAAAGCTCCCATAGTGTAGAGCACTGTAGTGTAAAGCTCCCATAGTGTAGAGCACTGTAGTGAAAAGCTCCCATAGTGTAGAGCACTGTAGTGTAAAGCTCCCATAGTGTAGAGCACTGTAGTGTAATGTACCCATAGTGTAGAGCACTGTAGTGTAAAGCACCCATAGTGTAGAGCACTGTAGTGTAAAACACCCATAGTGAAGAGCACTGTAGTGTAAAGCTCCCATAGTGTAGAGCACTGTAGTGTAAAGCTCCCATAGTGTAGAGCACTGTAGTGTAAAGCACCCGTAGTGCAGAGCACTGTAGTGTAAAGCACCCATAGTGTAGAGCACTGTAGTGTAAAGCACCCATAGTGTAGAGCACTGTAGTGTAAAGCTCCCATAGTGTAGAGCACTGTAGTGTAAAGCTCCCATAGTGTAGAGCACTGTAGTGTAAAGCACCCATTGTGTAGAGCACTGTAGTGTAAAGCTCCCATAGTGTAGAGCACTGTAGTGTAAAGCACCCATAGTGTAGAGCACTGTAGTGTAAAGCTCCCATAGTGTAGAGCACTGTAGTGTAAAGCTCCCATAGTGTAGAGCACTGTAGTGTAAAGCTCCCATAGTGTAGAGCACTGTAGTGTAAAGCACCCATAGTGTAGAGCAATGCAGTGTAAAGCACCCGTTGTGTTGAGCACTGTAGTGTAAAGCTCCCATAGTGTAGAGCACTGTAGTGTAAAGCTCCCATAGTGTAGAGCACTGTAGTGTAAAGCTCCCATAGTGTAGAGCACTGTAGTGTAAAGCACCCGTAGTGTTGAGCACTGTAGTGTAAAGCACCCATAGTGTAGAGCACTGTAGTGTAAAGCACCCATAGTGTAGAGCACTGTAGTGTAAAGCTCCCATAGTGTAGAGCACTGTAGTGTAAAGCACCCATAGTGTAGAGCACTGTAGAGTAAAGCTCCCATAGTGTAGAGCACTGTAGTGTAAAGCACCCATAGTGTAGAGCACTGTTGAGTAAAGCTCCCATAGTGTAGAGCACTGTAGTGTAAAGCACCCATAGTGTAGAGCACTGTAGTGTAAAGCTCCCATAGTGTAGAGCACTGTAGTGTAAAGCACCCATAGTGTAGAGCACTGTAGTGTAAAACTCCCATAGTGTAGAGCACTGTATTGTAAAGCACCCATAGTGTAGAGCACTGTAGTGTAAAGCTCCCATAGTGTAGAGCACTGTAGTGTAAAGCACCCATAGTGTAGAGCACTGTAGTGTAAAGCACCCATAGTGTAGAGCACTGTAGTGTAAAGCTCCCATAGTGTAGAGCACTGTAGTGTAAAGCTCCCATAGTGTAGAGCACTGTAGTGTAAAGCTCCCATAGTGTAGAGCACTGTAGTGTAAAGCTCCCATAGTGTAGAGCACTGTAGTGTAAAGCACCCATAGTGTAGAGCACTGTAGAATAAAGCTCCCATAGTGTAGAGCACTGTAGTGTAAAGCTCCCATAGTGTAGAGCACTGTAGTGTAAAGCACCCATAGTGTAGAGCACTGTAGAGTAAAGCTCCCATAGTGTAGAGCACTGTAGTGTAAAGCACCCATAGTGTAGAGCACTGTTGAGTAAAGCTCCCATAGTGTAGAGCACTGTAGTGTAATGCTCCCATAGTGTAGAGCACTGTAGTGTAAAGCTCCCATAGTGTAGAGCACTGTAGTGTAAAGCACCCATAGTGTAGAGCACTGTAGAGTAAAGCTCCCATAGTGTAGAGCACTGTAGAGTAAAGCTCCCATAGTGTAGAGCACTGTAGTGTAAAGCACCCATAGTGTAGAGCACTGTAGAGTAAAGCTCCCATAGTGTAGAGCACTGTAGTGTAATCCGTCTTTTGTCGTAGGTCTTCCCTTCACTCTCCTGAAACCCGTGGATGAAGACTGACCTCTCACTCTCCTGAAACCCGTGGATGAAGACTGACCTCTCACTCTCCTGAAACCCGTGGATGAAGACTGACCTCTCACTCTCCTGAAACCCGTGGATGAAGACTGACCTCTCACTCTCCTGAAACCCGTGGATGAAGACTGACCTCTCACTCTCCTGAAACCCGTGGATGAAGACTGACCTCTCACTCTCCTGAAACCCGTGGATGAAGACTGACCTCTCACTCTCCTGAAACCCGTGGATGAAGACTGACCTCTCACTCTCCTCCTCTTATTGTTTTTCCCTCCACGTGCGTGTGTGTGTGTGTGCGTGTGTGCGTGTGTGTGTGTTTGAGTGTGGGTGTTTGCTTGGGTGTGGGGTGTCTGTTTGGTGTGGGTGTGTGTGTGCTTGGGTGAGACTGAATGTGGGTATGGATGTGTTTGGGTGTTGGTGTTGGTATGTGTTTGAGTGTGGTTGCGTGTTTGGGTGTGGTTGTGAGATTGGATAAGAGTGAAAGTGAGTGCGAGTGTTAGTGTATGGGATAGTGCGAGTTTGGGATAGTGCGAGTGAGGGATATTGTGTGGGAGAGTGTGTGGGAGAGTGTGAGGTAGAGAGTGTGAGTGTGAATGAGAGAGTATGAGTGAGAGAGTGTGAATGGAAAGAGTACGAGGGAGAGAGTGAGTGAGGGAGAGTTTGAATGAGTGTGAGTGAGAAAGGGTGTAAACAGGGAGAGTGTGACTGAGGGAGAGTGTAAGTGAGGGAGTGTGAGTGGGGAAGAATGAATGTGAGAGAGTGTCAGTGAGTGCTTAGTGAGAGTGTGAGAGAGTGAGTTAGAGCGACTGTGAGTGTAGGTGAGTGAGAGTGAAAGAGTTTCAGTTGGAGTGTGAGTGGAGAAGAGTGAGTCATGGAGAGAGTGAGGTTGTGAGTGAGAGGGTGAGGTAGTGTGTGAGTGTGTGATTGGGGAAAGAATGTGTGTGAGATTGTGAGTGGAGAAGAGTGTGAGTGAGATAGTGCAGGCATGTAAGGGAGGTGTAGGGAAGGTTTGTGGTCAGTGTTTATAGACAGGTGTCAGCAGTTCAAATGAGCCTGTATGCATATGCGTTGTATGTGTATTTGTGCGTGTGTGTGTGTGTGTGTGTGTGAGTGCGTGTGTGTGTGTGTGTGTGTGTGTGTGTGTGTGTGTGTGTGTGTGTGTGTGTGCGTGTGTGTGTGTGTGTGTGTGTGTACTCACCTAATTGTACTCACCTAATTGTGGTTGCAGGTGTCGAGACTCAGCTACTGGCCCCGCCTTTTCACCGACCGCTACTAGGTCCTCTCTCCCCCTGCTCCATGAGCTTTATCATACCTCGTCTTAAAACTATGTACAGTTCCTGCCTCCACTTCATCGCTTGCCAGACTGTTCCACTTCCTAACTACTCTATGACTGAAGAAATACTTCCTAACATCCCTTTGACTCATCTGAGTCTTCAACTTCCAATTGTGGCCCGTTGTTTCTGTGTCCCATCTCTGGAACATCCTGTGTCTGTCCACCTTGTCAATTCCACGCAGTATTTTGTATGTCGTTATCATGTCTCCTCTGACCCTCCTGTCCTCCAGTGTTGTCAGACCGATTTTCCTTAACCTTTCTTCATAGGACAGTCCCCTTAGCTCTGGAAATAACCTTGTTGCAAACCTTTGCACTTTCTCTAATTTCTTGACGTGTTTGACCAGGAGTGGGTTCCAAACTGGTGCTGCGTACTCCAGTATGGGCCTGACGTACAAAGTGTATAAAGTCTTGAACGATTCCTTACTGAGGTACCGGAACGCTATTCTCAGGTTTGCCAAGCGCCCATATGCCACAGCAGTTATCTGGTTAATGTGTGCTTTTGGCGAATTACTCGGTATTATACTCACTCCTAGGTCTTTCTCCTTGAGTGAGGTTTGCAGCCTTTGGCCACCTAGCCTATATACTCTGTCTGCGGACTTCTTTGCCCTCCTCCGATCTTTATGACTTTGCATTTGGTGGGGTTAAATTCTAGGAGCCAGTTTCTGGACCACACATCCAGTCTGTCCAGGTCTTTTTGCAGACCTGTCTGCTCCGTGTCTGATTTAATTCTCCTCATTAACTTCACGTCATCTGCAAACAGGGACACTTCTGAGTCTATCCCTTCCGTCATGTCGTTCACATATACCAAGAATAGCACTGGTCCCAGGACTGACCCCTGTGGGACCCCGCTCGTCACTGCAGCTCACTGTGATACCTCATCACGGACCATGACTCGCTGTTGCCTCCCTGTTAGGTATTTTGTGATCCATTGCAGTGCCCTTCCTGTTATACGTACCTGTTCCTTTAGCTTCTGTGAGGAACTGTGTCGAAGGCCTTCTTGCAGTGCAAGAAAATGCAATCAACCCACCCCTTCCTCTCTTTTCTTACTTCAGTTACCTTGTCATAAAACTCAAGTAGGTTCGTGACACAGGATTTGCCTTCCATGAGTCCGTGCTGGCTGTCGTTTATAATCTTGTTCCGATCCAGGTGCTCCACCACTCTCCTCCTGATAATCTTTTCCGAGACTTTGCATACTATATATGTCAGTGACACTGGTCTATAATTTAGTGCTTCATTTTTGTCTCCCTTCTTAAAGATGGGGACTACATTTGCCTTCTTCCATACATCAGGTAGTTGCCCAGTTTCAAGGGAAGTGTTGAAGATTTTGGTTAGTGGCACACATAGTGTTCCTGCTCCCTCTCTAAGGACCCACGGAGAGATGTTGTCTGGTCCCACTGCCTTTGAGGTATCAAGGTCACTTAGGAGCTTCTCCACCTCCTCCTCAGTTGTGTGTAATTCATCCAACACTTGTTGGTATATCCCTTGTTGCTGTACCCCACTGTTTTGTCTTCCCGTTGTCCCTTCAGACTCCACTGTAAATACTTCCTGAAATCTCATTTTGAGCTCCTCACATACCTCCTGGTCGTTTCTTGTGAGCTCCCCACCTTCTTTCCTCAGCCTGATTACCTGGTCCTTGGCTGGTGTCTTCCTTCTGATGTGGCTGTAGAGCAGTTTAGGGTCAGACTTGACTTTCGATGCTATGTCATTTTCATACTGCCGCTGTGCCTCCCTCCTTATCTGTGCATACTCGTTTCTGGCTCGTCGACTACTCTCTTTATTTTCCTGAGTCCTTTGCCTTCTGTACTTTTTCCATTCTCTAGAGCACTAAGTTTTTGCCTCCCTGCACCTTCAGGTAAACCAAGGGCTCGTTCTCTCCTTCTCATTATTTCTGTTTCCCTTGGGAACAAACCTTTCCTCTGTCTCCTTGCATTTTGTTGTTTCAAAGTCCATAATTTCGTTTACTGATTTTCCTACCAACTCCTGTTCCCACTGAACCTCCTGCAGGAAGGTCCTCATTCCTGTGTAGTCCCCCCTTTTATAGTTAAGCTTTTTCCTTTCTACTCCTGTTACCCTCTCCACTTTTAGCTCCACGATGTATTCAAAGCTCATAACTACGTGGTCACTAGCTCCGAGGTGCCTTTCATATGTGATGTGCTCATTGTCTGAGCTACTCAGCGTGAACACGAGGCCCAGTCTTGCTGGTTCATCCACCCCTCTCTCTCTGGTAGTATCCCTAACATGTTGGTGCATGAGATTTGTCAGCACCACATCCATCATCTTGGCTCTCCATGTTTCAGGACCACCATGTGGCTCCAGGTTTTCCCAATCAATCTCCCTGTGATTGAAGTCGCCCATGACCAGTAACTTCGCTCTACTTGAGTGGACCCTTCTTGCCACCTCAGCTAGAGTGTCCACCATTGCTCTGTATCGCTCATCATATTCCTCTCTTGGCCTCCTGCAGTTCTGTGGTGGGCTATCCCCTGACTGAACTGTACCTACTATGTAATCCATTTCTCCAATCTCGTCCATACCTTCCATTTCTTGATAACCCCACCGTTTTTTTATTAGTAGTGCAACCCCTCCTCCTCCTCCCTGCTCCTTCTATTCTTCCTCAGGATCTGATATCCGGGTGAGAAGATTGCATCTGTTATTATCCCATGAGTTTTGTTTCTGTAACTGCTACGATGTCTGGGGACAACTCCTTGATTCTTTCATACCACTCCGCACATTTATTCGCTATTCCATCCTCGTTCGTGTACCAAACCTTCAACTTCTTTTCAATAACTGTGGTCTGGGGAGAGAGGTGGGTTAGGGGGACCAGGGGCCTATAGGGGGTTGGTGTGGGGGTGGGGTCTGTGGTGTGGGGTTTGGGGACAGAGGGCCTATGGGGGGTTTCAGTGGGGGTGGTGGTGAGGGGGATGGTGGAAGAGGGCCTATGGGGTGATACAATGGGGGAGGGGGTTGTGGTGAGGGGGATGGGGATAGAGGGTACAGTGTGTGAGTTGCTGTGGGTTACTGTGAGGGTGGGGTTTGTGGTGAGGGGGATGGGGAGAGGGTACATTTTGTGGGTTACTGTGGGTTTCTGTAGGGGTAGGGTTTGAGCTGAGGGGATGTGCAGGTTACTTAGGGTTACTGTGGGGATGGGGTTTAAGCAGAGGGGATGTGTGGGTTACTGTGGGTTTCTGTGGGGGTGGGGTTTGTGCTGAGGGGAATGGGGGCAGAGGGTGCAATGAGTGGGTTTTGGGTTAGGTCGTTTGATTGCTTTGGGATTGCCATGGTTGTGTTCCTTCTGTGGGTGGTACTGGAGGGGGTTGTGTTTGTTCTTCCACCTGATTTCTCCTGCTCTCCACCTTCCTTGCCTCCCATTCCTCCTTGTGACGTTGCACTCTCTCTTTCAGTGTGTGTGTGTACTCACCTAACTCACCTCACCTAATTGTGGATGCAGGGGTCGAGACTCAGCTCCTGGCCCCGCCTCTTCACTGATCGCTTCTGGATCCTCTCTCTCTCTGCTTCCTGAGCTTTGTCATACCTCTTCTTAAAACTATGTATGGTTCCTGCCTCCACTACTTCACTTGCTAGGCTATTCCACTTGCTGACAACTCTATGACTGAAGAAATACTTCCTAACGTCCCTGTGACTCGTCTGAGTCTTCAGCTTCCAGTTGTGACCCCTTGTCCCTGTGTCCCCTCTCTGGAACATCCTATCTCTGTCCACCTTGTCTATTCCCCGCAGTATCTTGTATGTCGTTATTATGTCTCCCCTGACCCTTCTGTCCTCCAGTGTCGTCAGTCCGATGTCCCTTAACCTTTCCTCGTACGACATTCCCTTGAGCTCTGGGACTAGCCTTGTTGCAAACCTTTGTACTTTCTCTAACTTTTTGACGTGCTTGACCAGGTGTGGGTTCCAGACTGGTGCTGCATACTCCAGTATGGGCCTAACATACACAGTGTACAGTGTCTTGAACGATTCCTTATTAAAGTATCGGAAAGCTATTCTCAGGTTTCCCAGGCACCCGTATGCTGCAGCGGTTATTTGGTTGATGTGTGCCTCCGGTGATGTGCTCGGTGTTATGGTCACCCCAAGGTCTTTCTCCCTGAGTGAGGTCTGTAGTCTTTGTCCACCTAGCCTATACTCTGTCTGCGGTCTTCTTTGCCCCTCCCCAATCTTCATGACTTTGCATTTGGCTGGATTAAATTCGAGAAGCCAGTTGCTGGACCACTTGTCCAGCCTGTCCAGGTCTCTTTGCAGTCCTGCCTCATCCTCGTCCGATTTAATTCTTCTCATCAACTTCACGTCATCTACGAACAGGGACACTTCAGAGTCTATTCCTTCCATCATGTCGTTCACATATATCAAAAGTAGCACTGGTCCTAGAACTGACCCCTGTGGGACCCCGCTCGTAACAGGCGCCCACTGTGATACCTCTTCACGTACCATGAGTCGTTGCTGCCTCATTGTGTGTGTGTGTGTGTGTGTGTGTGTGTGTGTGTGTGTACTCACCTAGTTGAGGTTGCGGGGGTCGAGTCCGAGCTCCTGGCCCCGCCTCTTCACTGATCGCTACTAGGTCACTCTCCCTGAGCCGTGAGCTTTATCATACCTCTGCTTAAAGCTATGTATGGATCCTGCCTCCACTACATCGCTTCCCAAACTATTCCACTTACTGACTACTCTGTGGCTGAAGAAATACTTCCTAACATCCCTGTGATTCATCTGTGTCTTCAGCTTCCAACTGTGTCCCCTTGTTACTGTGTCCAATCTCTGGAACATCCTGTCTTTGTCCACCTTGTCAATTCCTCTCAGTATTTTGTATGTCGTTATCATGTCCCCCCTATCTCTCCTGTCCTCCAGTGTCGTCAGGTTGATTTCCCTTAACCTCTCCTCGTAGGACATACCTCTTAGCTCTGGGACTAGTCTTCTTGCAAACCTTTGCACTTTCTCTAGTTTCTTCACGTGCTTGGCTAGGTGTGGGTTCCAAACTGGTGCCGCATACTCCAATATGGGCCTAACATACACGGTGTACAGGGTCCTGAATGATTCCTTATTAAGATGTCGGAATGCTGTTCTGAGGTTTGCTAGGCGCCCATATGCTGCAGCAGTTATTTGGTTGATGTGCGCTTCAGGAGATGTGCCTGGTGTTATACTCACCCCAAGATCTTTTTCCTTGAGTGAGGTTTGTAGTCTCTGACCCCCTAGACTGTACTCCGTCTGCGGCCTTCTTTGCCCTTCCCCAATCTTCATGACTTTGCACTTGGTGGGATTGAACTCCAGGAGCCAATTGCTGGACCAGGTCTGCAGCCTGTCCAGATCCCTTTGTAGTTCTGCCTGGTCTTCGATCGAGTGAATTCTTCTCATCAACTTCACGTCATCTGCAAACAGGGACACCTCAGAGTCTATTCCTTCCGTCATGTCGTTCACAAATACCAGAAACAGCACTGGTCCTAGGACTGACCCCTGCGGGACCCCGCTGGTCACAGGTGCCCACTCTGACACCTCGCCACGTACCATGACTCGCTGCTGTCTTCCTGACAAGTATTCCCTGATCCATTGTAGTGCCTTCCCTGTTATCCCTGCTTGGTCCTCCAGTTTTTGCACCAATCTCTTGTGTGGAACTGTGTCAAACGCCTTCTTGCAGTCCAAGAAAATGCAATCCACCCACCCCTCTCTCTCTTGTCTTACTGCTGTCACCATGTCATAGAACTCCAGTAGGTTTGTGACACAGGATTTCCCGTCCCTGAAACCATGTTGGCTGCTGTTGATGAGATCATTCCTTTCTAGGTGTTCCACCACTCTTCTCCTGATAATCTTCTCCGTGATTTTGCATACTATACATGTCAGTGACACTGGTCTGTAGTTTAATGCTTCATGTCTGTCTCCTTTTTTAAAGATTGGGACTACATTTGCTGTCTTCCATGCCTCAGGCAATCTCCCTGTTTCGATAGATGTATTGAATATTGTTGTTAGGGGTACACATAGCGCCTCTGCTCCCTCTCTCAATACCCATGGGGAGATGTTATCTGGCCCCATTGCCTTTGAGGTATCTAGCTCACTCAGAAGCCTCTTCACTTCTTCCTCGGTTGTGTGCACTGTGTCCAGCACTTGGTGGTGTGCCCCACCTCTCCGTCTTTCTGGAGTCCCTTCTGTCTCCTCTGTGTGTGTGTGTGTGTGTGTGTGTGTGTGTGTGTGTGTGTGTGTGTGTGTGTGTGTGTGTGTGTGTGTGTGTGTGTGTGTGTGTGTGTGTGTGTGTGTGTGTGTGTGTGTGTGTGTGTGTGTGTGTGTGTGTGTGTGTGTGTGTGTGAGTGTGTGTATGTGTGTGTGTGTGTGTACTCACCTAGTTGTACTCACCTAGTTGAGGTTGCGGGGGTCGAGTCCGAGCTCCTGGCCCCTCCTCTTCACTGATCGCTACTAGGTCACTCTCCCTGAGCCATGAGCTTTATCATACCTCTGCTTAAAGCTATGTATGGATCCTGCCTCCACTACATCGCTTCCCAAACTTTTCCACTTACTGACTACTCTGTGGCTGAAGAAATACTTCCTAACATCCCTGTAATTCATCTGTGTCTTCAGCTTCCAACTGTGTCCCCTTGTTACTGTGTCCAATCTCTGGAACATCCTGTCTTTGTCCACCTTGTCAATTCCTCTCAGTATTTTGTATGTCGTTATCATGTCCCCCCTATCTCTCCTGTCCTCCAGTGTCGTCAGGTTGATTTCCCTTAACCTCTCCTCGTAGGACATACCTCTTAGCTCTGGGAGTGTGTGTGTGTATGTGTGTGTGTGTGTGTGTGTGTGTGTGTGTGTGTGTGTGTGTGTGTGTGTGTGTGTGTGTGTGTGTGTGTGTGTGTGTGTGTGTGTGTGTGTGTGTGTGTGTGTATGTGTGTGTGTGTGTGTGTGTGTGTGTGTGTGTGTGTACTCACCTAATTGTACTCACCTAATTGTGGTTGCAGGGGTCGAGACTCAGCTCCTGGCCCCGCCTCTTCACTGATCGCTACTGGATCCTCTCTCTCTCTGCTTCCTGAGCTTTGTCATACCTCTTCTTAAAACTATGTATGGTTCCTGCCTCCACTACTTCACTTGCTAGGCTATTCCACTTGCTGACAACTCTATGACTGAAGAAATACTTCCTAACGTCCCTGTGACTCGTCTGAGTCTTCAGCTTCCAGTTGTGACCCCTTGTCCCTGTGTCCCCTCTCTGGAACATCCTATCTCTGTCCACCTTGTCTATTCCCCGCAGTATCTTGTATGTCGTTATCATGTCTCCCCTGACCCTTCTGTCCTCCAGTGTCGTCAGTCCGATTTCCCTTAACCTTTCCTCGTACGACATTCCCTTGAGCTCTGGGACTAGCCTTGTTGCAAACCTTTGTACTTTCTCTAACTTCTTGACGTGCTTGACCAGGTGTGGGTTCCAGACTGGTGCTGCATACTCCAGTATGGGCCTAACATACACAGTGTACAGTGTCTTGAACGATTCCTTATTAAGGTATCGGAACGCTATTCTCAGGTTTGCCAGGCGCCCGTATGCTGCAGCGGTTATTTGGTTGATGTGTTCCTCCGGTGATGTGCTCGGTGTTATGGTCACCCCAAGGTCTTTCTCCCTGAGTGAGGTCTGTAGTCTTTGTCCACCTAGCCTATACTCTGTCTGCGGTCTTCTTTGCTCCTCCCCAATCTTCATGACTTTGCATTTGGCTGGATTGAATTCGAGAAGCCAGTTACTGGACCACATGTCCAGCCTCTCCAGGTCTCTTTGCAGTCCAGCCTCATCCTCGTCCGATTTAATTCTTCTCATCAGCTTCACGTCATCTGCGAACAGGGACACTTCAGAGTCTATTCCTTCCATCATGTCGTTCACATATATCAAAAATAGCACTGGTCCTAGAACTGACCCCTGTGGGACCCCGCTCGTAACAGGCGCCCACTGTGATACCTCTTCACGTACCATGACTCGTTGCTGCCTCCCTGTCAGGTATTCCCTTATCCATTGCAGTGCCCTTCCTTTTACGTGTGCCTGATCCTCCAGCTTCTGCACTAATCTCTTGTGGGGAACTGTGTCAAAGGCCTTCCTGCAGTCTAGGAAAACGCAATCTACCCAACCCTCTCTCTCGTGTCTTACTTCTGTTACCTTGTCATAAAACTCCAGGAGGTTTGTGATACAAGATTTGCCTTCCATGAACCCATGCTGGTTTTCATTTATAATCTTGTTCCTTTCCAGGTGTTCGACCACTCTCCTCCTGATAATCTTCTCCATGACTTTGCACACGATACATGTCAGAGACACAGGTCTGTAGTTTAGTGCCTCGTTTCTGTTTCCTTTCTTAAATATGGGGACTACATTAGCTGTCTTCCATTTCTCAGGTAGTTGCCCAGTTTCAAGGGATGTGTTGAAGATTGTGGTTAGAGGCACACACAGCATCTCTGCTCCTTCTCTAAGGACCCATGGGGAGATGTTGTCCGGTCCCATCGCGTGTGTGTGTGTGTGTGTGTGTGTGTGTGTTTGTGTGTGTGTACTCACCTAGCTGCATTCACCTAGTTGTGGTTGCAGGGGTCGAGTCACAGCTCTTGGCCCCGCCTCTTCACTGGCCGCTACTAGATCACTCTTCCCGCTCCATAAGCTTCATCATACCTCTTCGTAAAGCTATGTATGGATCCTGCCTCCACTACATCACTTCCCAGACTATTCCACTTCCTGACAAGTCTGTGACTGAAGAAATACTTCATAATATCCCTGTGAGTCATCTGAGTCTTCAACATCCAACTGTTACTCCTTGTTGCTGTGTCCCATCTCTGGACCATTCTGTCTCTGTACACCTAGTCGATTACTCTCAGTATTTTGTTTATCATTATCATATCCCCTCTATCTCTCCTGTCTTCCAATGTCGTCAGGTCGATTTCTCTTAACCTCTCCTCGTAGGGCATACCCTTTAGCTCCGGGACTAGTCTAGATGCCAACCATTGCACTTTCTCTAGTTTCTTTACGTGTTTAGCTAGATATGGGTTCCAGACTGGTGCTGCATATTCCAATATGATCCTAACGTACACAGTTTACAGGGTCCTGAACGATTTCTTATTAAGATGTCGGAATGCTGTTCATAGGTTTGCTAGGCGCCCGTATGTTGCAGCAGATATTTGGTTGATGTGTTCCTTAGGAGATGTGCTCGATGTTATACTCACCCCAAGATACTCTTCCTTGAGTGAGGTTTGTAGCTTCTGGGCCCCTAGACTGTACTCCATCTGCAGTCTTCTTTGCCCTTCCCCAATCTTCATGACTTTGCACTTGGCGTGGTTGAACTCCAGGAGCCAGTTTCTGGAACAGACCTGCAGCTTGTCCAGATTCCTTTGTAGTTCTGCCTGATCCTCGTCCGAATGAAATCCTCACATCAACTTTACATCACCTGCAAGTAGGGACACTTCAGAGTCTATGGTGTGTGCGTGTGTGTGTGTACTCACCTATTTGTTGTTGCAGGGGTCGAGACTCAGCTCCTGGCCCGGCCTCTTCATTGATCGCTACTAGGCCATCTCTCTCGTTGCTCCATGAGCTTTATCGAGCCTCGCCTTAAAACTATGTATGGATCTTGCTTCCACTACATCATTTGCCAAACTATTCTACTTCCTGACAACTCTATGACTAAAGAAATACTTCCTAACATCTCTTTGACTCATCTGAGTCTTTAACTTCCAATTGTGACCCTTTGTTTCTGTGTCCCATTTCTGGAACATCCTGTTTCTATCCACCTTGTTAATTCCTCGGAGAATTTTGTATGTCGTTATCATATCTCCCCTAACTCTGGTGTTCTCCAGTGTTGTCAGGCCGATGTCCCTTAACTTTTCTTAGTAGGACGTTCCCCTTAGCTCTGGAACTAGTCTTGATGCAAACCTTTGAACATTCTCTAATTTCTTGACGTACTTGACCAGGTGTGGGTTCCAACTGGTGGGGCATACTCCTGTATGGGCTTGACGTACACTGAATACAGTGTCTTGAACGGTTCCTTACTGAGGTATCGGAACGCTATTCTCAGGTTTGCAAGGAGCTCATATGCTGCAGCAGTTATCAGGTTGATGTGCGCCTCAGGAGATGTGCTCGGCATTATACTCACCCCAAGATCATTTTCCAATAGTGAGGTTTGCAGTCTTTGGCCACCTAGCCTATACTCTGCCTGCGGTTGTCTTTGCCCTTCCCCGATCATTATTACTTTGCATTTGACGGGGTTAAATTCGAGGAGCCAGTTGTTGGACCAGTCTTCCAGCCTGTCCAAGTCTCTTTTTAGTCCTGCCTGATCCTCATCCGATTTAATTCGCCTCATTAACTTCACATCATCAACAAACAGGAACACTTCTGAGCCTATCCCTTCCGTTATGTCATTCACATATTCCAAACCCAGCACTGGTCCTAGGGCTGACCTTCTGGAACACCGCTCGTCACAGGCGCCCATTCTGATACCTCTTCACGTACCATGACTCGTTGTTGCCTCCCTGTCAGGCATTCTGTTATCCATTGCAGAGGCCTTTTTGTTATGTGTACCCGATCATCTAGCTTTTGCACTAATCCCTTCTGAGGAATTACGTCGAAGACCTTCTTGCAGTCAAGGAAAATTCATTCTACCCTCCGTCTGTGTGTGTGTTTGTGTCTGTCTGTGTCTGTGTGTCTATCTGTGCCTGCATGTGGTTTTAATTACGGGAAGTAGTCATATTTTCAAAATTCTTTTATGATCGTCTGAGTTATTGAGTGCGAAGACAGGAACTGTGGGCGTGTACAAGCTAGTTGTGCGCACTTTGCTTATGGGAAGCCAAGGAGAAAATAACAGGAACTCAAAGTTACTCATATACATAAATATATATATATATATATATATATATATATATATATATATATATATATATATATATATATATATATATATATATATATATATATATATATATATATATATATATATATATATATATATATATATATATATAATTTTTTAGTTGCAGTGAGTATATAAGATCAAATTTTAGATCTGCTTGCCAGTATTTGAGTATCAACCAGTGAAGCTTCACGTCTGTTCTACTGGTGACTATTATGTTGAGTTCTGAGTGTTAGCAGAGGGTGTCAGTCTGATGGTGAATGTTGTAATGATTTACCTTAGTGAATACCTGGAACACATTGTCCTTCTTTAGCTCGTAACACAAGAGGAACTTCTCCTCCTATCGGCTTCAGGTTATTAACACTGATCAGTAGAAACTAGGCTAAGATTCTCGAAACAATTGGCATGTGACTGAAGTTATGAGATCCATTAACATTATTCTTGATTAGTCTCGGTAACTTTCTAAACCGTCAGCGATAAGGTTCTAATCGTTGGTAAAAGGTGCAGAACGTGGAATTTAAGTGTTTAGATTCACATTTGGCAAAGTTGTCTGTAAAACAGTGAAAATTTTGATTGCTCTTTAAACACGTTAAATATGTTTGAGTGTTCCTCTTCTCTTAGCTTCAATATTTAATGCTGATGCGTCTTATCTGGAGGAAAGTATCAAATATTTAATGCTGATGCGTCTTATCTGGAGGAAAGTATCAAATATTTAATGCTGATGCGTCTTATCTGGAGGAAAGTATCAAATATTTAATGCTGATGCGTCTTATCTGGAGGAAAGTATCAAATATTTAATGCTGATGCGTCTTATCTGGAGGAAAGTATCAAATATTTAATGCTGATGCGTCTTATCTGGAGAAAAGTATCAAATATTTAATGCTGATGCGTCTTATCTGGAGGAAAGTATCAAATATTTAATGCTGATGCGTCTTATCTGGAGGAAAGTATCAAATATTTAATGCTGATGCGTCTTATCTGGAGGAAAGTATCAAATATTTAATGCTGATGCGTCTTATCTGGAGGAAAGTATCAAATATTTAATGCTGATGCGTCTTATCTGGAGGAAAGTATCAAATATTTAATGCTGATGCGTCTTATCTGGAGGAAAGTATCAAATATTTAATGCTGATGCGTCTTATCTGGAGGAAAGTATCAAATATTTAATGCTGATGCGTCTTATCTGGAGGAAAGTATCAAATATTTAATGCTGATGCGTCTTATCTGGAGGAAAGTATCAAATATTTAATGCTGATGCGTCTTATCTGGAGGAAAGTATCAAATATTTAATGCTGATGCGTCTTATCTGGAGGAAAGTATCAAATATTTAATGCTGATGCGTCTTATCTGGAGGAAAGTATCAAATATTTAATGCTGATGCGTCTTATCTGGAGGAAAGTATCAAATATTTAATGCTGATGCGTCTTATCTGGAGGAAAGTATCAAATATTTAATGCTGATGCGTCTTATCTGGAGGAAAGTATCAAATATTTAATGCTGATGCGTCTTATCTGGAGGAAAGTATCAAATATTTAATGCTGATGCGTCTTATCTGGAGGAAAGTATCAAATATTTAATGCTGATGCGTCTTATCTGGAGGAAAGTATCAAATATTTAATGCTGATGCGTCTTATCTGGAGGAAAGTATCAAATATTTAATGCTGATGCGTCTTATCTGGAGGAAAGTATCAAATATTTAATGCTGATGCGTCTTATCTGGAGGAAAGTATCAAATATTTAATGCTGATGCGTCTTATCTGGAGGAAAGTATCAAATATTTAATGCTGATGCGTCTTATCTGGAGGAAAGTATCAAATATTTAATGCTGATGCGTCTTATCTGGAGGAAAGTATCAAATATTTAATGCTGATGCGTCTTATCTGGAGGAAAGTATCAAATATTTAATGCTGATGCGTCTTATCTGGAGGAAAGTATCAAATATTTAATGCTGATGCGTCTTATCTGGAGGAAAGTATCAAATATTTAATGCTGATGCGTCTTATCTGGAGGAAAGTATCAAATATTTAATGCTGATGCGTCTTATCTGGAGGAAAGTATCAAATATTTAATGCTGATGCGTCTTATCTGGAGGAAAGTATCAAATATTTAATGCTGATGCGTCTTATCTGGAGGAAAGTATCAAATATTTAATGCTGATGCGTCTTATCTGGAGGAAAGTATCAAATATTTAATGCTGATGCGTCTTATCTGGAGGAAAGTATCAAATATTTAATGCTGATGCGTCTTATCTGGAGGAAAGTATCAAATATTTAATGCTGATGCGTCTTATCTGGAGGAAAGTATCAAATATTTAATGCTGATGCGTCTTACCTGGAGGAAAGTATCAAATATTTAATGCTGATGCGTCTTACCTGGAGGAAAGTATCAAATATTTAATGCTGATGCGTCTTATCTGGAGGAAAGTATCAAATATTTAATGCTGATGCGTCTTATCTGGAGGAAAGTATCAAATATTTAATGCTGATGCGTCTTATCTGGAGGAAAGTATCAAATATTTAATGCTGATGCGTCTTATCTGGAGGAAAGTATCAAATATTTAATGCTGATGCGTCTTATCTGGAGGAAAGTATCAAATATTTAATGCTGATGCGTCTTATCTGGAGGAAAGTATCAAATATTTAATGCTGATGCGTCTTATCTGGAGGAAAGTATCAAATATTTAATGCTGATGCGTCTTATCTGGAGGAAAGTATCAAATATTTAATGCTGATGCGTCTTATCTGGAGGAAAGTATCAAATATTTAATGCTGATGCGTCTTATCTGGAGGAAAGTATCAAATATTTAATGCTGATGCGTCTTATCTGGAGGAAAGTATCAAATATTTAATGCTGATGCGTCTTATCTGGAGGAAAGTATCAAATATTTAATGCTGATGCGTCTTATCTGGAGGAAAGTATCAAATATTTAATGCTGATGCGTCTTATCTGGAGGAAAGTATCAAATATTTAATGCTGATGCGTCTTATCTGGAGGAAAGTATCAAATATTTAATGCTGATGCGTCTTATCTGGAGGAAAGTATCAAATATTTAATGCTGATGCGTCTTATCTGGAGGAAAGTATCAAATATTTAATGCTGATGCGTCTTATCTGGAGGAAAGTATCAAATATTTAATGCTGATGCGTCTTATCTGGAGGAAAGTATCAAATATTTAATGCTGATGCGTCTTATCTGGAGGAAAGTATCAAATATTTAATGCTGATGCGTCTTATCTGGAGGAAAGTATCAAATATTTAATGCTGATGCGTCTTATCTGGAGGAAAGTATCAAATATTTAATGCTGATGCGTCTTATCTGGAGGAAAGTATCAAATATTTAATGCTGATGCGTCTTATCTGGAGGAAAGTATCAAATATTTAATGCTGATGCGTCTTATCTGGAGGAAAGTATCAAATATTTAATGCTGATGCGTCTTATCTGGAGGAAAGTATCAAATATTTAATGCTGATGCGTCTTATCTGGAGGAAAGTATCAAATATTTAATGCTGATGCGTCTTATCTGGAGGAAAGTATCAAATATTTAATGCTGATGCGTCTTATCTGGAGGAAAGTATCAAATATTTAATGCTGATGCGTCTTATCTGGAGGAAAGTATCAAATATTTAATGCTGATGCGTCTTACCTGGAGGAAAGTATCAAATATTTAATGCTGATGCGTCTTATCTGGAGGAAAGTATCAAATATTTAATGCTGATGCGTCTTATCTGGAGGAAAGTATCAAATATTTAATGCTGATGCGTCTTATCTGGAGGAAAGTATCAAATATTTAATGCTGATGCGTCTTACCTGGAGGAAAGTATCAAATATTTAATGCTGATGCGTCTTATCTGGAGGAAAGTATCAAATATTTAATGCTGATGCGTCTTATCTGGAGGAAAGTATCAAATATTTAATGCTGATGCGTCTTATCTGGAGGAAAGTATCAAATATTTAATGCTCATGCGTCTTATCTGGAGGAAAGTATCAAATATTTAATGCTGATGCGTCTTATCTGGAGGAAAGTATCAAATAACTGTCATTGTAATATTTATTTTGATAAAACTTAGAATCAGTAGAATCTCTTTGATAACTGGAGAACGTCTCTTCTCTTTGATAACTGGAGAACGTCTCTTCTCTTTGATAACTGGAGAACGTCTCTTCTCTTTGATAACTGGAGAACGTCTCTTCTCTTTGATAACTGGAGAACGTCTCTTCTCTTTGATAACTGGAGAACGTCTCTTCTCTTTGATAACTGGAGAACGTCTCTTCTCTTTGATAACTGGAGAACGTCTCTTCTCTTTGATAACTGGAGAACGTCTCTTCTCTTTGATAACTGGAGAACGTCTCTTCTCTTTGATAACTGGAGAACGTCTCTTCTCTTTGATAACTGGAGAACGTCTCTTCTCTTTGATAACTGGAGAACGTCTCTTCTCTTTGATAACTGGAGAACGTCTCTTCTCTTTGATAACTGGAGAACGTCTCTTCTCTTTGATAACTGGAGAACGTCTCTTCTCTTTGATAACTGGAGAACGTCTCTTCTCTTTGATAACTGGAGAACGTCTCTTCTCTTTGATAACTGGAGAACGTCTCTTCTCTTTGATAACTGGAGAACGTCTCTTCTCTTTGATAACTGGAGAACGTCTCTTCTCTTTGATAACTGGAGAACGTCTCTTCTCTTTGATAACTGGAGAACGTCTCTTCTCTTTGATAACTGGAGAACGTCTCTTCTCTTTGATAACTGGAGAACGTCTCTTCTCTTTGATAACTGGAGAACGTCTCTTCTCTTTGATAACTGGAGAACGTCTCTTCTCTTTGATAACTGGAGAACGTCTCTTCTCTTTGATAACTGGAGAACGTCTCTTCTCTTTGATAACTGGAGAACGTCTCTTCTCTTTGATAACTGGAGAACGTCTCTTCTCTTTGATAACTGGAGAACGTCTCTTCTCTTTGATAACTGGAGAACGTCTCTTCTCTTTGATAACTGGAGAACGTCTCTTCTCTTTGATAACTGGAGAACGTCTCTTCTCTTTGATAACTGGAGAACGTCTCTTCTCTTTGATAACTGGAGAACGTCTCTTCTCTTTGATAACTGGAGAACGTCTCTTCTCTTTGATAACTGGAGAACGTCTCTTCTCTTTGATAACTGGAGAACGTCTCTTCTCTTTGATAACTGGAGAACGTCTCTTCTCTTTGATAACTGGAGAACGTCTCTTCTCTTTGATAACTGGAGAACGTCTCTTCTCTTTGATAACTGGAGAACGTCTCTTCTCTTTGATAACTGGAGAACGTCTCTTCTCTTTGATAACTGGAGAACGTCTCTTCTCTTTGATAACTGGAGAACGTCTCTTCTCTTTGATAACTGGAGAACGTCTCTTCTCTTTGATAACTGGAGAACGTCTCTTCTCTTTGATAACTGGAGAACGTCTCTTCTCTTTGATAACTGGAGAACGTCTCTTCTCTTTGATAACTGGAGAACGTCTCTTCTCTTTGATAACTGGAGAACGTCTCTTCTCTTTGATAACTGGAGAACGTCTCTTCTCTTTGATAACTGGAGAACGTCTCTTCTCTTTGATAACTGGAGAACGTCTCTTCTCTTTGATAACTGGAGAACGTCTCTTCTCTTTGATAACTGGAGAACGTCTCTTCTCTTTGATAACTGGAGAACGTCTCTTCTCTTTGATAACTGGAGAACGTCTCTTCTCTTTGATAACTGGAGAACGTCTCTTCTCTTTGATAACTGGAGAACGTCTCTTCTCTTTGATAACTGGAGAACGTCTCTTCTCTTTGATAACTGGAGAACGTCTCTTCTCTTTGATAACTGGAGAACGTCTCTTCTCTTTGATAACTGGAGAACGTCTCTTCTCTTTGATAACTGGAGAACGTCTCTTCTCTTTGATAACTGGAGAACGTCTCTTCTCTTTGATAACTGGAGAACGTCTCTTCTCTTTGATAACTGGAGAACGTCTCTTCTCTTTGATAACTGGAGAACGTCTCTTCTCTTTGATAACTGGAGAACGTCTCTTCTCTTTGATAACTGGAGAACGTCTCTTCTCTTTGATAACTGGAGAACGTCTCTTCTCTTTGATAACTGGAGAACGTCTCTTCTCTTTGATAACTGGAGAACGTCTCTTCTCTTTGATAACTGGAGAACGTCTCTTCTCTTTGATAACTGGAGAACGTCTCTTCTCTTTGATAACTGGAGAACGTCTCTTCTCTTTGATAACTGGAGAACGTCTCTTCTCTTTGATAACTGGAGAACGTCTCTTCTCTTTGATAACTGGAGAACGTCTCTTCTCTTTGATAACTGGAGAACGTCTCTTCTCTTTGATAACTGGAGAACGTCTCTTCTCTTTGATAACTGGAGAACGTCTCTTCTCTTTGATAACTGGAGAACGTCTCTTCTCTTTGATAACTGGAGAACGTCTCTTCTCTTTGATAACTGGAGAACGTCTCTTCTCTTTGATAACTGGAGAACGTCTCTTCTCTTTGATAACTGGAGAACGTCTCTTCTCTTTGATAACTGGAGAACGTCTCTTCTCTTTGATAACTGGAGAACGTCTCTTCTCTTTGATAACTGGAGAACGTCTCTTCTCTTTGATAACTGGAGAACGTCTCTTCTCTTTGATAACTGGAGAACGTCTCTTCTCTTTGATAACTGGAGAACGTCTCTTCAGATCGTATTCAAATATTCAGTCTATGTATGTTTTCCGGAAAGCAAAGTTCTTGTTACTAAACTGCATTATACCCAGTTTGACATTTTTTGAATAATATTTTGGTTTCGTTTCAATACATGTTTAGGAGCAAACCTGAAATTTTTATATAAATACGAAACTTCGGCTCATTGGATTCAGGTTTATCCTGGATAATGTCTTCCCTTATATACTAAAACTTTCAGTGAAAGAAATCGGTTTTTTCTAATCAAGTTGGACTTTCTATAAAACAATTGTTTATATCACGGGAATGAATAGAATTTTGAAAGGAATGAATCTAAAGAAGAAATTTGAGAAATATATTGAGCTCGCATTTTTAATTTTTACGAGTTTGTTGAGTAGAGGGAACCGGCACTTTTAAATTGTTTTGCTTCGCATGGGTCAGTAGGCCTGTTGCAGTGTTCCTTTTTTCTTATGTTCTTAACATTCTCCTAATAATAGTTGGCCGTTTTGAAAAGTTGAAGCCGATCTGATAAAGCGTTTTAAAGCTCTAAATGGAAACCAGTAGTTATGTTAGAGGAATATAAAAATACTGTACTTTACAATATTATTATTTAGCATTTAATATTTCTATGTAGCCAACAGCATCTAAATCTTATCATAATTAATATTTTATTTTGTACCCTGAGGGCAGATCATAATATTTAATCTTGATAACAATTAGTATTATACTTCCTTTTTTAGTGTGGTTAATATTACGTATTCCTTGTAAAATCAGTATTGCACTTCCACCCTCGTGTGGTCAACACCAGCCAAACTTTACAAACTAATGAACTTCTTTAAACATTTCCAGTATGTTCATCTCATTATTTTGACTATAAAGACAAGAAAAAGTTTTGGAGTGATATTAACAAGTTAAGGAAGACTAGAGAACAAATGGATTTGTCAGTTAAAAATAGGAGAGGAGAGTTATTAAATGGAGAGTTAGAGGTATTGGGAAGATGGAGGGAATATTTTGAGGAATTGTTAAATGTTGATGAAGATAGGGAAGCTGTGATTTCGTGTATAGGGCAAGGAGGAATAACATCTTGTAGGAGTGAGGAAGAGCCAGTTGTGAGTGTGGGGGAAGTTCGTGAGGCAGTAGGTAAAATGAAAGGGGGTAAGGCAGCCGGGATTGATGGGATAAAGATAGAAATGTTAAAAGCAGGTGGGGATATAGTTTTGGAGTGGTTGGTGCAATTATTTAATAAATGTATGGAAGAGGGTAAGGTACCTAGGGATTGGCAGAGAGCATGCATAGTTCCTTTGTATAAAGGCAAAGGGGATAAAAGAGAGTGCAAAAATTATAGGGGGATAAGTCTGTTGAGTGTACCTGGTAAAGTGTATGGTAGAGTTATAATTGAAAGAATTAAGAGTAAGACGGAGAATAGGATAGCAGATGAACAAGGAGGCTTTAGGAAAGGTAGGGGGTGTGTGGACCAGGTGTTTACAGTGAAACATATAAGTGAACATTATTTAGATAAGGCTAAAGAGGTCTTTGTGGCATTTATGGATTTGGAAAAGGCGTATGACAGGGTGGATAGGGGGGCAATGTGGCAGATGTTGCAAGTGTATGGTGTAGGAGGTAGGTTACTGAAAGCAGTGAAGAGTTTTTACGAGGATAGTGAGGCTCAAGTTAGAGTATGTAGGAAAGAGGGAATTTATTTCCCAGTAAAAGTAGGCCTTAGACAAGGATGTGTGATGTCACCGTGGTTGTTTAATATATTTATAGATGGGGTTGTAAGAGAAGTAAATGCGAGGGTCTTGGCAAGAGGCGTGGAGTTAAAAGACAAAGAATCACACATAAAGTGGGAGTTGTCACAGTTGCTCTTTGCTGATGACACTGTGCTCTTGGGAGATTCTGAAGAGAAGTTGCAGAGATTGGTGAATGAATTTGGTAGGGTGTGCAAAAGAAGAAAATTTAAAGTGAATAAAGGAAAGAGTAAGGTTATGAGGATAACGAAAAGATTAGGTGATGAAAGATTGGATATCAGATTGGAGGGAGAGAGTATGGAGGAGGTGAATGTATTCAGATATTTGGGAGTGGACATGTCAGCGGATGGGTCTATGAAAGATGAGGTGAATCATAGAATTGATGAGGGGAAAAGGGTGAGTGGTGCACTTAGGAGTCTGTGGAGACAAAGTACTTTGTCCTTGGAGGCAAAGAGGGGAATGTATGAGAGTATAGTTTTACCAACGCTCTTATATGGGTGTGAAGCATGGGTGATGAATGTTGCAGCGAGGAGAAGGCTGGAGGCAGTGGAGATGTCATGTCTGAGAGCAATGTGTAGTGTGAATATAATGCAGAGAATTCGTAGTTTGGAAGTTAGGAGGAGGTGCGGGATTACCAAAACTGTTGTCCAGAGGGCTGAGGAAGGGTTGTTGAGGTGGTTCGGACATGTGGAGAGAATGGAGCGAAACAGAATAACTTCAAGAGTGTATCAGTCTGTAGTGGAAGGAAGGCGGGGTAGGGGTCTGCCTAGGAAAGTTTGGAGGGAGGGGGTAAAGGAGGTTTTGTGTGCGAGGGGCTTGGACTTCCAGCAGGCATGCGTGAGCGTGTTTGATAGGAGTGAATGGAGACAAATGGTTTTTAATACTTGACGTGCTGTTGGAGTGTGAGCAAAGTAACATTTATGAAGGGGTTCAGGGAAACCGGCAGGCCGGACTTGAGTCCTGGAGATGGGAAGTACAGTGCCTGCACTCTGAAGGAGGGGAGTTAATGTTGCAGTTTAAAAACTGTAGTGTAAAGCACCCTTCTGGCAAGACAGTGATGGAGTGAATGATGGTGAAAGTTTTTCTTTTTTCGGGCCACCCTACCTTGGTGGGAATCGGCCAGTGTGATAATATTAAAAAAAAAAAGACAAGATTCTGAGTAGATCTTAATCAATTCTTGATTTGATAAAACTCTATTCATTGTATCTTTCTCTCAACAAAAGCTTGATTTGCATATTGTGTTTTTATACCCAATACTATGTGCATCTGGCTTATACATCCAGTATGTTATAATATGATCAGGTACTACACACATATTTTCTCCACTGGTGACACTGCCAAGAAAAATGAGTACATTGTTAATTTACAATTAATCTCAAAACACGCTTTTATATAGAACTTTTTTCCTTTGTGTAGACCAACAGGAGCACCGTTTTAATAATTAACGTTTGTTTAGCAACTAATCTTCATTATTGTCACCAGTATGACATTCCCTTCTGTCAAGTACGTAAATATTAAACTTAACTATTATAATGTCCGGTGAGTTTAGTAACCAACTGTGCTGGTGCCGGGACGTCTTTCAGTAAGTTAGTAAGACTCAGGATGTTAAGAAGTCATAACACACTTCTATTTCATTTGCATAAGTGAAAGTCCTGCTGCTACAAGTATGGAAGAAATATTTACGAAAAGATCCACAATTAACGAATATAAAGAATTGAAACAAATTTTTTGGTTACGAGTCCAGTCATTAAGGGTTCTGAGAACACTAGCTAGTTGCTGGTAATTATTGTGCAGCAGTGGCCTCAGTAACCAGCTAGTAATCTTAAAATCTTCTACAATGTTGTTCGCATCTTCAGCACTCCTCTGAATTAAAAATAATATTCTTGCAGTTGGCAAATTTTCATGTATTTCGTGTATCCATTGCTTTAATAACTTTCTGTACTTCATGTATCGTGCTGGGTACATGTCCATCATTCTATGTTGTCAGTTGTTTGATGATATAGTTGGCGCTCATCTAATATTTAAGTACTATTTAAAAGGCTAGAAAACTACACAAATATAAACACACACACACACACACACACACACACACACACACACACAGATGAGTGTTGCCAACATAACTTGGCAAAGGTCTCTTCGTCCAGCATTTACTAAACTAACCAGTGTTTCTCTGTGTCTCCCACAGCAACATGAAGGGGCTCATAGTTGTGTTTCTGGCAGCTGCAGTGTTGCTGGCTATTATAGCTCAAATTACAGCTCAAAAATGCATTGGAGGTACAGTAGTAGCAGACGTAATATTAGATGCAGTAATATAAAGAGCCATGGTACCTGAAGTAGTAATTGCTGGTACATAACTAACAACAACTATTATTATTACTAACATTAATGATATTCCTTCTTGGTTTAAGTAAAAATTCCTAGTAAAAGTAACTGAAGCAAACATTGGTGTACTATTAATAACAACAACTAGCAGCACTTGTTGGTGCAATAGTAGTAGCAGTACTAGCAGCTGCAGGATAATCCTCAGTAGCACTAACTAATGTCATAGTAATTACTGCAGTTGTATCAAGAGTTGCACTAGATTTTACAGTAGTATCATAAGTAGTACAGCTTCAGTTATATGAATAGTAGTAATTATATCATTAGTAGCAGTAGCTTCTCCAGTAGTTCCATTGGTAGAATAGCTGATGCAGTAGTAGCACTAGTACGACTATCTCCAAAGTGATATTTGTATCATTAGTACAGCTAGGTGTTGCAGTATCATTAACGCTACCCTTCACGGGGTCCTAAAAGTATTACATACATGTTGCATCAATCATTATACAATTGCTGCAGCTGATAATGATGCAGCTGACAATGATTCAGCTGATAATGATGCAGCTGATAATGATGCAGCTGATAATGATGCTGCTGATAATGATGCAGCTGATAATGATGCTACTGCTGTCGGTTGTGCGGTTAATAGTACTACTGCTGCAGCTAGTGATATTATTAATGCAGCAGCTACTACTACTACTACTACTACTGCTGCTGCTGGTGCGGGCAGTGAAACTAACGACACTGTTGCAACAGTGAGTGCTGCAAATAATCCCACTGCATCATCTAGTACTATTAATATGCCAGCAATGTTAGGAAATGTTTAGTGGTTGTTGTGGCACTGTGGTTGGAATTATGACACAAGTTATTATTAGTGTCGATGAAGGATTTCCAGAGATTAGGTGTAATTCGAATGCTTGATTAACCTGTGGGATGAATGTTGTGTATCACCATTGGTGTTTCCACCTGAACTTTCATATACTGTGTTTTGTTTTGGCTCCAATAAAAATTATTTGGAGTAGCGATTAGTGAAAAAATGTCCGAAATAAAAGATATTTTTTTTACTGCTCTTTAAAACAGCTGTGTAGGGTTGTAGTGAGAAGCTTTCAGTGTGTTGAATTTCTTACTGGCATCATCGTTATGGAAGATCAAATACATCATACTTGCAAATTTTCTGTAGAATTAATATAACTTCTCTAAATTCTAACTCCATTTCGTTTTTATCTCGAGATTTAGAGCACAAAACATTACGCCACGAACAAAGGAAACACTAAGGCTGATATAGGCATCATTCTTTCCACTGGTCTAATAGATGTCTGACACTCTCAGATAGTTGAACATGAACACTGTAGTAATTCCCTCTAAAAAAAACCACCAAGGACGGAGCTCCTAACAACACATAGCGCGACACTCAAGTGTAAGACTGCACCTAGGTTTGATATAAGACTTCATGAGATCAAATATGCAATAACACCTTTCACAAGCAGTACCAGTGTCATACACTTTGAAACTCGCACACCTCATGTAATGGAATAATACCAAATGTATTTTAAAAGAGAATGAAAAGATTAGAAAGATGTGTCTTGAAGCAGCCATCGTCAGGATACTTAATGCTATCTAGTATTATCAAGTGGATTTCAGATTAATAAGCGCATCTACTAGGTAACCTCCTGCTTAACTTTCACATAAAAGGTCCCACCCATAAAGAGGTTTTTACGTGGTTTGATCTCCCATTTCCCTGTCTCTTCTGCTTATTTCATTATCTCTCCTACAATCTCCAACTAATTGGAGAGAATATTTCAAACCTTTTACATATTTTCTGTGTAAGTGATTAATCTCGGTCTTCAATGAATTGCCAAATATAATAATGGGTTAATAGTTGTAGAAAATAGAGTAATACTTGTTGCAGTAATAGCAGCTGCAGGATTAAAATGAATAATAGTGGCAAAAGTAGCGGCAGTAGTTGAAGCAGCAACTGGGAAAACGATAGCAGCAGAAGTAATGCAGCACCGATGTTCAGAA
>NC_091333.1:30634423-30669423 GCF_038502225.1 Cherax quadricarinatus | reverse complement strand
GCAGTTTAAAAACTGTAGTGTAAAGCACCCTTCTGGCAAGACAGTGATGGAGTGAATGATGGTGAAAGTTTTTCTTTTTCGGGCCACCCTGCCTTGGTGGGAATCGGCCGGTGTGATAATAAAAAAAAAAAAATATATATATATATATATATATATATATATATATATATATATATATATATATATGTCGTGCCGAATATGTAAAACTGGTCATTTAACAAGAACTCATTCAAAATTAAGTCCTTTCTGAAATATTCTCATATACGTTTAAAGATATATTTTTTTCATTAATGTTAATGTAAAAAAATTTAATTTTGCACCAAAAAAATCTTAGGAAACTTACCTAAAATTGTTATAACAAGAGCAATTTATTTTAGCCTAACCCAACTAAATATTTTTTAGATTTGTTTACAGTAATCTAATACTAAACAAACACAGTGAAATATATTTTTTTCGTTAGGTTCTGAATGATTTTGGCGAAATTATTGCATACACAAATTTTCACTTGTCTTATATGGCAAGATGAGCGTTGCTATTTAAGCCAAGATCGCAAGTTCTGCCTATCCGGCACGACATATATTTATATATATATATATATATATATATATATATATATATGTATATGTATAATTATATATATATATATATATATATATATATATATGTATATGTATAATTATATATATATATATATATATATATGTCCTTGGAGGCAAAGAGGGGAATGTATGAGAGTATAGTTTTACCAACGCTCTTATATGGGTGTGAAGCATGGGTGATGAATGTTGAAGCGAGGAGAAGGCTGGAGGCAGTGGAGATGTCATGTCTGAGGGCAATGTGTGGTGTGAATATAATGCAGAGAATTCGTAGTTTGGAAGTTAGGAGGAGGTGCAGGATTACCAAAACTGTTGTCCAGAGGGCTGAGGAAGGGTTGTTGAGGTGGTTGGGACATGTAGAGAGAATGGAGCGAAACAGAGTGACTTCAAGAGTGTATCAGTCTGTGGTGGAAAGAAGGCGGGGTAGGGGTCGGCCTAGGAAAGGTTGGAGGGAGGGGGTGAAGGAGGTTTTGTGAGCGAGGGGCTTGGACTTCCAGCAGGCATGCGTGACCGTGTTTGATAGGAGTGAATGGAGACAAATGCTTTTTAATACTTGACGTGCTGTTGGAGTGTGAGCAAAGTAACATTTATGAAGGGGTTCAGGGAAACCGGCAGGCCGGACTTGAGTCCTGGAGATGGGAAGTACAGTGCCTGCACTCTGAAGGAGGGGAGTTAATGTTGCAGTTTAAAAACTGTAGTGTAATGCACCCTTCTGACAAGACAGTGATGGAGTGAATGATGGTGAAAGTTTTTCTTTTTCTGGCCACACTGCCTTGGTGGGAATCGGACAGTGTGATAATAAAATATATATGTATATATATATATATATATATATATATATATATATATATATATATATATATATATATATATATATATATATATATATATACATTATATATATATATATATATATATATATATATATATATATATATATATATATATATATATATACATATATATTTTATTATCACACTGTCCGATTCCCACCAAGGCAGTGTGGCCAGAAAAAGAAAAACTTTCACCATCATTCACTCCATCACTGTCTTGCCAGAAGGGTGCTTTACACTACAGTTTTTAAACTGCAACATTAACACCCCTCCTTCAGAGTGCAGGCACTGTACTTCCCATCTCCAGGACTCAAGTCCGGCCTGCCGGTTTCCCTGAATCCCTTCATAAATGTTACTTTGCTCACACTCCAACAGCACGTCAAGTACTAAAAACCATTTGTCTCCATTCACTCCTATCAAACACGCTCACGCATGCCTGCTGGAAGTCCAAGCCCCTCGCACACAAAACCTCCTTTACCCCCTCCCTCCAACCCTTCCTAGGCCGACCCCTACCCCGCCTTCCTTCCACTACAGACTGATACACTCTTGAAGTCATTCTGTTTCGCTCCATTCTCTCTACATGTCCGAACCACCTCAACAACCCTTCCTCAGCCCTCTGGACAACAGTTTTGGTAATCCCGCACCTCCTCCTAACTTCCAAACTACGAATTCTCTGCATTATATTCACACCACACATTGCCCTCAGACACGACATCTCCACTGCCTCCAGCCTTCTCCTCGCTGCAACATTCATCTCCCACGCTTCACACCCATATAAGAGCGTTGGTAAAACTATACTCTCATACATTCCCCTCTTTGCCTCCAAGGACAAAGTTCTTTGTCTCCACAGACTCCTAAGTGCACCACTCACTCTTTTTCCCTCATCAATTCTATGATTCACCTCATCTTTCATAGACCCATCCGCTGACACGTCCACTCCCAAATATCTGAATACGTTCACCTCCTCCATACTCTCTCCCTCCAATCTGATATTCAATCTTTCATCACCTAATCTTTTTGTTATCCTCATAACCTTACTCTTTCCTGTATTCACCTTTAATTTTCTTCTTTTGCACACCCTACCAAATTCATCAACCAATCTCTGCAACTTCTCTTCAGAATCTCCCAAGAGCACAGTGTCATCAGCAAAGAGCAGCTGTGACAACTCCCACTTTGTGTGTGATTCTTTATCTTTTAACTCCACGCCTCTTGCCAAGACCCTCGCATTTACTTCTCTTACAACCCCATCTATAAATATATTAAACAACCACGGTGACATCACACATCCTTGTCTAAGGCCTACTTTTACTGGGAAAAAATTTCCCTCTTTCCTACATACTCTAACTTGAGCCTCACTATCCTCGTAAAAACTCTTCACTGCTTTCAGTAACCTACCTCCTACACCATACACTTGCAACATCTGCCACATTGCCCCCCTATCCACCCTGTCATACGCCTTTTCCAAATCCATAAATGCCACAAAGACCTCTTTAGCCTTATCTAAATACTGTTCACTTATATGTTTCACTGTAAACACCTGGTCCACACACCCCCTACCTTTCCTAAAGCCTCCTTGTTCATCTGCTATCCTATTCTCCGTCTTACTCTTAATTCTTTCAATTATAACTCTACCATACACTTTACCAGGTACACTCAACAGACTTATCCCCCTATAATTTTTGCACTCTCTTTTGTCCCCTTTGCCTTTATACAAAGGAACTATGCATGCTCTCTGCCAATCCCTAGGTACCTTACCCTCTTCCATACATTTATTAAATAATTGCACCAACCACTCCAAAACTATATCCCCACCTGCTTTTAACATTTCTATCTTTATCCCATCAATCCCGGCTGCCTTACCCCCTTTCATTTTACCTACTGCCTCACGAACTTCCCCCACACTCACAACTGGCTCTTCCTCACTCCTACAAGATGTTATTCCTCCTTGCCCTATACACGAAATCACAGCTTCCCTATCTTCATCAACATTTAACAATTCCTCAAAATATTCCCTCCATCTCCCCAATACGTCTAACTCTCCATTTAATAACTCTCCTCTCCTATTTTTAACTGACAAATCCATTTGTTCTCTAGGCTTTCTTAACTTGTTAATCTCACTCCAAAACTTTTTCTTATTTTCAACAAAATTTGTTGATAACATCTCACCCACTCTCTCATTTGCTCTCTTTTTACATAGCTTCACCACTCTCTTAACTTCTCTCATTTTCTCCATATACTCTTCCCTCCTTGCATCACTTCTACTTTGTAAAAACTTCTCATATGCTAACTTTTTCTCCCTTACTACTCTCTTTACATCATCATTCCACCAATCGCTCCTCTTCCCTCCTGCACCCACTTTCCTGTAACCACAAACTTCTGCTGAACACTCTAACACTACATTTTTAAACCTACCCCATACCTCTTCGACCCCATTGCCTATGCTCTCATTAGCCCATCTATCCTCCAATAGCTGTTTATATCTTACCCTAACTGCCTCCTCTTTTAGTTTATAAACCTTCACCTCTCTCTTCCCTGATGCTTCTATTCTCCTTGTATCCCATCTACCTTTTACTCTCAGTGTAGCTACAACTAGAAAGTGATCTGATATATCTGTGGCCCCTCTATAAACATGTACATCCTGAAGTCTACGCAACAGTCTTTTATCTACCAATACATAATCCAACAAACTACTGTCATTTCGCCCTACATCATATCGTGTATACTTATTTATCCTCTTTTTCTTAAAATATGTATTACCTATAACTAAACCCCTTTCTATACAAAGTTCAATCAAAGGGCTCCCATTATCATTTACACCTGGCACCCCAAACTTACCTACCACACCCTCTCTAAAAGTTTCTCCTACTTTAGCATTCAAGTCCCCTACCACAATTACTCTCTCACTTGGTTCAAAGGCTCCTATACATTCACTTAACATCTCCCAAAATCTCTCTCTCTCCTCTGCATTCCTCTCTTCTCCAGGTGCATACACGCTTATTATGACCCACTTCTCGCATCCAACCTTTACTTTAATCCACATAATTCTTGAATTTACACATTCATATTCTCTTTTCTCCTTCCATAACTGATCATTTAACATTACTGCTACCCCTTCCTTTGCTCTAACTCTCTCAGATACTCCAGATTTAATCCCATTTATTTCCCCCCACTGAAACTCTCCTACCCCCTTCAGCTTTGTTTCGCTTAGGGCCAGGACATCCAACTTCTTTTCATTCATAACATCAGCAATCATCTGTTTCTTGTCATCCGCACTACATCCACGCACATTTAAGCAACCCAGTTTTATAAAGTTTTTCTTCTTCTCTTTTTTAGTAATTGTATACAGGAGAAGTAGTTACTAGCCCATTGCTCCCGGCATTTTAGTCGCCTCATACGACACGCATGGCTTACGGAGGAAAGATTCTTTTCCACTTCCCCATGGACAATAGAAGAAATAAAAAAGAACAAGAGCTATTTAGAAAAAGGAGAAAAACCTAGATGTATGTATATATATATATGCATGTGCGTGTCTGTGAAGTGTGACCAAAGTGTAAGTAGGAGTAGCAAGATATCCCTGTTATCTTAGCGTGTTTATGAGACAGAAAAAGAAAACCAGCAATCCTACCATCATGCAAAACAGTTACAGGTTTTTGTTTCACAGTCATCTGGCAGGACGGTAGTACTTCCCTGGGTGGTTGCTGTCTACCAACCTACTACCTCATATGTATATATATATATATATATATATATATATATATATATATATATATATATATATATATATATATATATATATATATATATATATATATATATATATATATATATATATATATATATATATATATATATATATATATATATATATATATATATATATATATATATATATATATATATATATATATATGTATATATATATATATATATATATATATATATATATATATATATATATATATATATATATATATATATATATATATATATATATATATGTATATATATATATATGTATATATATATATATATATATATATATATATATATATATATATATATATATATATGTATATATATATATATGTGCAAAACAACCACTCTGAAAGAATAGAGAAATTCCAAGCGCTTTCGTGACTACTAATAACTGTTCCTATGTCCACTATTATTCCTCGCATCAAGATAGAGTCAAACTGTCTGTTTTCTCATCAATGTTTCTGAGAGCTTTACGAATTTGTAGTCCTGAGTTCATAGATGAGGAAATATCCAAAATTTATGAAATAGGTAATGATTTAAAATACCCAAGAAATGTAATTGATAAATCTTTTAAAGTTGCCAGAAATACTTTTTACAATCCAAAAAGGGACAACCAGCCTTATTCAAATAAAAATATGTTGGTTCTCCCTTACCATGAAAACTTGGTTGATATGCCTTCTCTTCTTAAGACTTTTAATATTAAAGTTGTATTCAAAAATCTCGATACAGTAAAAAAACTTTTGATAAAGAATTCCCCCCAAAATGCTGATGGATGTGTCTATAAGATTCCTTGTAAAATTTGCGATAAAGTTTATTACGGTCAAACTGGTAAAAATCTCGAACTAAGATTAAAACAACATAAATATAGCATTAGAACTGGACAAGATTCCAATGCTCTATTTATTCATGTAAGAGATTTTAACCATCCAATTGATTTTCAAAAAGTTGAGAAAGTAGTATCAAGCAAGTCCATGGTCGACAGGAATATAATTGAATCTTGTTTCATAAAAAACAGTTTTGACAATAATATGAATATTTCCTTTGGTTTATATAAATTAGATCCATTTATAATTAATAGAATTTGGGAAGAATTTAATAATACACTGGACAAATAATTTTTAAAATTTCTTATTTCTTGGGTAGAATAGTTTGTGGGGTGAGTTGTGCCAAGGACCTTTCCAAGTTGGCTCGCCGCGCGTCACGTGTTTAAACCGTTGTGGGATCTGATAGTGAGGTGCCGACCAGACCTCTTATATAGCTTCCTTGGATGCTTTACTTTCATAGTTCCTTGATAATGTGAGTAGTCACGAAAGCGCTTGGAATTTCTCTATTCTTTCAGAGTGGTTGTTTTGCATATTCTGAAATCACCTGTTTACTGTGATCTTATTGCATATATATATGTATATATATTTATATATTTATATATATATGTATATATATTTATATAAATATGTATATATATTTTTATATATATATGTATATATATTTATATATGTATATATATATATATATATATGTATATATATATATATATATATATATATATGTATATATATATATATATATATATATATATATATTCATATATATATATATATATATATGTCGTGCCGAATATGTAAAACTGGTCAATTAGCAAGAACTCATTTAAAATTAAGTCCTTTCTAAAATTTTCTCTAATACGTTTAAAGATATATTTTTTTCATTACTGTTGATGTAAAAATTTACAATTTTGCACCAAAAGGAACTTAGAAAACTTACCTAACCTTATTATGACAAGAACAATTTATTTTACCCTAGCCCAACTAAATATATTTTAGATTTGTTTACAATAATTTAATACTAAACAAAGACAGTGAAATATATTTTTTTCGTTAGGTTCAGAATGATTTTGGCGAAATTATTGCATACACAAATTTTCGCTTGTCCTGTATGGCAAGATGAGCGTTGCTATTTAAGCCAAGATCGCAAGTTCTGCCTATTCGGCACGACACACACACTCATATGTGTATATATATATATATATATATATATATATATATATATATATATATATATATATATATATATATATATATATATATATATATATATGTCGTGCCGAATAGACAGAACTTGCGATCTTGACTTAAATAGCAACGCTCATCTTGCCATATAGGACAAGCGAAAATTTGTGTATGCAATAATTTCGCCAAAATCATTCTGAACCTAACGAAAAAAATATATTTCACTGTCTTTGTTTAGTATTAAATTATTGTAAACAAATCTAAAATATTTTTATTTAGGTTAGGGTAAAATAAATTGTTCTTGTTATAATAAGGTTAGGTAAGTTTTCTAAGATTCTTTTAGTGCAAAATTAAAAACTTTTACATTATCATTAGTCAAAAAAATATATTTTTAAACGTATAAGAGAAAGTTTTAGAAAGGACTTAATTTTAAATGAGTTCTTGCTAATTGACCAGTTTTATATATTCGGCACGACATATATATCTATATATATATATATATATATATATATATATATATATATATATATATATATATATATATATATATATATATGTATTTATATATATGTGTGTGTGTGCGTATGTGTGTGTGTGTGTGTGTGTGTGTGTGTGTGTGTGTGTGTGTATGTGTATGTGTGCGTGTGCGCGCGCTTGTGTGCATGCGTGTGTATGCACGTGTCTGTACTTACCTAATTGTACTCACCTAATTGTGGTTGCAGGGGTCGAGACTCAGCTCCTGGCCCCGCCTCTTCACTGATTGCTACTAGGTCCTCTGTCTCTCTCTGCTTCCTGAGCTTTATCATACCTCTTCTTAAAACTATGTATGGTTCCTGCCTACACTACTTCACTTGCTAGGCTATTCCACTTCCTGACGACTCTATGACTGAAGAAATACATCCTAACGTCTCTGTGACTCGTCTGAGTCTTCAGCTTCCCGGTTTGACCCTTTGTTCCTGTGTCCCCTCTCTGGAACATCCTGTCTCTGTCCACCTTATCTATTCCCCGCAGTATCTTGTATGTCGTTTTCATGTCTCCCCTGACCCTTCTGTCCTCCAGTGTCGTCAGTCCGATTTCCCTCAACCTTTCCTAGTACGACATTCCACTGAGCTCTGGGACTAGCCTTGTTGCAAACCTTTGTACTTTCTCTAACTTCTTGACGTGCTTGACCAGGTGTGGGTTCCAGACTTGTGCTGCATACTCCATTATGGGCCTAACATACACAGTGTACAGTGTCTTGAACGATTCCTTATTTAGGTATCGGAACGCTATTCTCAGGTTTGCCAGGCGTCAGTGTGCTGCAGCAGTTATTTGGTTGATGTGTGCCTCCGGTGACGTGCTCGGTGTTATGGTCACCCCGAGGTCTTTCTCCCTGAGTGAGGTCTGTAGTCTTTGTCCACCTAGTCTATACTCTGTCTGCGGTCTTCTTTGCCCCTCCCCAATCTCCATGACTTTGCATTTGACAGGATTGAATTCGAGAAGCCAGTTTCTGGACCACATGTCCAGCCTGTCCAGGTCTCTTTGCAGTCCTGCCTCATCCTCATCCGATTTAATTCTTCTCATCAACTTCACATCATCTGCAAATAGGGACGCTTCATAGTCTATTCCTTCCATCATGTCGTTCGCATATATCAAAAATAGCACTGGCCCTAGAACTGACCCCTGTGTGTCCCCGCTCGTCACAGGCGCCCACTGTGATACCTCTTCACGTACCATGACTCGTTGCTGCCTCCCTGTCAGGTATTCCCTGATCCACTGCAGTGCCCTCCCTGTTACATGCGCCTGATCCTCCAGCTTCTGCACTAACCTGTTGTGGGGAACTGTGTCAAAGGCCTTCCTGCAGTCTAGGAAAACGCAATCAACCCACGCCTCTCTCTCGTGTCTTACTTCTGTTACCTTGTCATAAAACTCCAGGAGGTTTGTGATACAAGATTTGCCTTCCATGAACCCATGCTGGTTTTCATTTATAATCTTGTTCCGTTCCAGGTGTTCGACCACTCTCCTCCTGATAATCTTCTCTATGACTTTGCACACAATACATGTCAGAGACACAGGTCTGTAGTTTAGCGCCTCGTTTCTGTTTCCTTTCTTAAATTTGGGGACTACATTTGCTGTCTTCCATTTCTCAGGCAGTTGCCCAGTTTCAAGGGATGTGTTGAAGATTGTGGTTAGAGGCACGCACAGCATCTCTGTCCTTCTCTAAGGACCCATGGGGAGATGTTGTCCGGTCCCATCGCCTTTGAGGTATCAAAGTCACTTAGCAGCTTCTTCACCTCCTCCTCGGTTGTTCGTATGTCATCCAACACTTGGTGGTATATTCCCTCTTGATGTTCCCTTCTGTACTGACTTCCCACAGCCCTTCCTGTCTCTACTGTAAAAACTTCCTTAAATCTCCTGTTCAGCTCCTCACATACCTCCTTGCCATTTCTTGTGAGTTCTTCCCCTTCTGTCCTTAATCTGATCACCTGGTCTTTGGCTGTTGTCTTCCTCCTGATGTGGCTATACAACAGTTTCGGGTCAGTCTTGATTTTCGATGCTATGTCATTTTCATACTGTCGCTGGGCCTCCCTCCTTACCTATGCGTACTCGTTCCTGGCTCTGCGACTGATCTCCCTATTCTCGTGTGTTCTCTGCCTTTGTACTTTTTCCGTTCTCTATTGCACTTTGTTTTTGCCTCCTTATACCGTCGGGTAAACCAGGGGCTCGTTCTGGTCTTCCCGTTGTTTCTGTTGCCCTTGGGAATAAACCTTTCCACTGCCTCCTTGCATTTTGTTGTTACATATTCCATCATTTCATTTACTGGCTTTCCTGCCAGCAATCTGTCCCATGGGACATCCTGCAGGAAGTTCCTCAACCCTATGTAGTCCCCTCTTTTATAGTCAGGCTTTTCCCATTCAACTCCTGTTACTCTCTCCACTTACTGCTCTACTATATATTCAAAGCACAGAACCACGTGGTCGCTAGCTCCTAGGGGACTCTCATACATGATGTCCTCAATGTCTGAACTGCCCAGGGTGAACACAAGGTCCACTCTTGCTGGTTCATCCTCCCCTCTCACTCTGGTAGTGTCCTTAACATGTTGGTGCATGAGGTTTTCCAGCACCACGTCCATCATCTTGGCTCTCCATGTTTCGGGACCCCCATGTGGCTCCAGGTTTTCCCAGTCAATCTCCCTGTGGTTGAAATCCCCCATAACCAGCAACTTTGCTCTTCTGGAGTGAGCTCTTCTTGCCACCTCAGCAAGTGTGTCCACCATTGCTCTGTTGCTCTCTTCATATTTCTCTCTTGGCCTCCTGCAGTTCTGTGGTGGATTATACATCACTGCAATGACCACTTTGTGTTCCCCAGACTGAAGTGTACCTACTATGTAGTCTCTTTCTCCCATCTCATCTATGCCTTCCATTTTCTCGAATTTACATCTGTTTTTTACTAGCAGAGCAACCCCACCTCCCCCTCTGCCCCTTCTATCTTTCTTCATGATCTGGTATCCTGGTGGGAAGATTGCATCTGTTATTGTCCCCGTGAGTTTTGTCTCTGTAACTGCTATGATGTATGGGGACTTCTCATTGATTCTTTCTTGCCATTCCTCATGTTTAATCGTTAATCCATCTGCATTTGTGTACCAAACCTTCAACTTCTGTTCTAATGCTGTAACTGTGGTGCGGGGGGTGGGAACAGAGGGATCGGTGTGTGATGGTTGGTTTGGATTGCTCAGTTGCCTTGGGGGTGTCGTGGCTGGGGTCCTTCTGCAGTTGTTTCTGGGGGGTGTGCTTGTCCTTCCACTTCTTCCTGGGTTATTCTGCTCTCCTTTTTCATTTCCTCCCATTTCTCCTTTCGTTTCTGAACTCTCTCTTTCATCGTCCTCCTTTCCTCCTGTGTTCTGTCTCGATCGAGGTACACACTCATGAACTCCTGCCAGCCTCTCAGCCGTGGTTTCTCCTGCAGGATCATGGTTCGGGTTGATTCTGCCTTGAAAATTACTTTGAGAGGCCTATTCCTTTTCTCTGTGAACCACCCGATTCTCCGAAAATTTGCCACCTGGGTCATGTCCCCCTCGCCTATCATCTTCATGATATCTTCAATTGCTTTTTTATCCTCCTGCTTTCTTTCCTCATAAGTTTCCCCTTTAGCTTCGTCTAGCCCATAGACAAACACTGATCTCTCCCTTTCCACCTCCCACTGTGACTCCCATTGCATCCTCTGATGTGTTTTAGTTCCTTCCCGTGGAGTGTTCCTTCCTTCAGTCCCTTCCCTAGCTATGGCCCCTATCCTCCTTGGTTTCTCCTTCCTGCTCACCTGTGCCTGGCCCCCACAGGTGTCTGGTAAGGTCCCTACACATGTCCTAGTTCCTTCAATGTCTTCCAACCTCACATTTTGTCCTAGTGTGCTCCCTGTCTTTGTTTTAGCCCCATGTGGGTTTGACAGGACCTCTTCATACAGTTTAGTTTCCATGCTCCCTTCAGACCCGTTGTCTGTGTCTGATGTAGCCATTGCCGATGCTACTTCTGTAATATCTTTGTCTCTATGATGTTTCAGATGTCTCAGCTCCTCTTCTAATCTCTTTATCTTGTTTTCTGCTGTTGTGGCATGTTGCTTCCACCTTCTGCATTCTGCTTCTAACCTCTCTTCCATCTTCCTTGCCAGCTCCTCTAGTCTCCTTCCCCAGTCTTCCTCCCTTTTTTGAGCTCAGCTTCCCAGTCCTCCCCCCTAGATTCGTCCTTCGAGCCCATTGTTCTCATCCTAGTTCTAGGTTCTCCCGTTGCTCCACAGAAGGAAGGGGTGGTTAGGGGAAGGGGAATAGATGGTTGGGGAAAGGGGATGGATGGTTATGGGGAGTGGGAGGATGGTTATTGGAAGGGGAGAGGTAGTTGGGGGAGGTGGGTTAGATGGTTTGGGGGAGGGGTTAGATGGTGTGGGGGAGGGGGAGGGGTAGGGGGCTAGGGTGAGGTGGTTAGGGAAGGGGGAGAGGTGGTTAGGAGAGGGGGGAGTACATGCTTGAGAGAGAGAGGGGATGGATGGTTATAGGGGAGGGGGAGGGTGGTTATTGGAGGGGGAGAGGTAGTTGGGGGAGGGGGTTAGATTGTATGGGGAGGGGTTAAATAGTTTGGGGGAGGGGTAGGTGGCTATGGTGAGGTGTGTGTGTGTATGTGTGTGTATGTGTGTGTGTGTGTGTGTGTGTGTTTGTGTGTGTGTGCGCGTGTGGGCTTCCACTTCTAATATATAAATTTCACATGGTTGAAAGAAATTAATTATAATAATATTAATTACATTGCTATCATTGTGCTTATTTTAATTTTATTTACATGTTAGTTTATCTCATATTCATGGAAGTTTAATAAAATCATTATATTGTAGAATATAAAACAATAATTATAGTTTTTATATTTGCAGACTGTGTAACTACTGTCAATAGGACATGTTACTATGGTAAAAATTCTACGGTAAGTAAAGTTACAACACAAGACACATTTGTGGAGGTTCTCATCCATCCTAATTTATCTTTCCTGATCTTTCTTCTGCTTCTTCTTTCCTTCAGTTAATGTTACCTTCCTGCAAACCAAGAGTCTTTCAGTGTTTAAATTTGTGTAAATAAAACGTAAATAATCTTCCAAATTCTTAACTTTCAAATATTATTAAATAAGTTCAGTAAGACATAATATTTCATTAGTAAACTACATCTACAGGTGAACGAAATTTCTTTTTAATTTTAATAATTTTTTTCCATTGTTTCAGGAAAAAATTCCATGTTAAGAATACAGATTTCCAGTACAGTTTTTCCTGCCTATTCATTGCTTGAATATGGATTATACATTCCCTATTTTCCATCATTTTACTGTGGTAGTAACTCTGTGTCTGGGGACAAGAGATATATTGTTAAATCTCGTTACTTATTTCCAGCTTAATTAATAGTTTCTTCTTTTATTATCATATGTTAAATCATCGTTGGACAGTAATATATCTTCATCAGTACAGGTGTTGAAGATATATTACTGACCAACTTCTTCACATCCTCTCAGACTGTCTTTGTCATTCCCAAGTTAATATACTTCTTCATTTATATAACTTATTGTTATATAACTTATTACTTTGTCTTCCGGTCGTCGTCTTTTTGATGAGGTTGCGGTAGTTTCACTTCTAAACTTTTAGTTATTTGTTTCTCCTAAACTTTATTATCCTCACCCTTTAGATTTCATTCTTGGCTCATCTGTTTCTCTTCTACGCAATCATTCCCATAAATTTTAATTCATCACTTTTTGCCCTTTTTTTTTAATTCAAGCAATCTCTCATATATCATATTCTCTCATATTAAGAATATCAAATACTGTTTTCAGTACCGTTGGTTATTTATATCTTATTCTTTGTCTCTTTCCACTTCTCATCTTCACTGTACATTGTTTATTAAAGTTATTATATTCCAATATTGTCTTGTGTTAAAACCTGTTCCTATAATCTTCCACTAACACTATATTATTCCACTACAGATTTACTTCCGCTTAGTAGTTAAAGATTAAGACAGCATGATCGCTGCTAACTTTATATTAGGACAGCATGGTCGCTGCTAACTTTATATTAAGACAGCATGGTCGCTGCTAACTTTATATTAAGACAGCATGGTCGCTGCTAACTTTATATTAAGACAGCATGGTCGCTGCTAACTTTATATTAGGACAGCATGGTCGCTGCTAACTTTACATTAGGACTGCATGGTCGCTGCTAACTTTACATTAGGACTGCATGGTCGATGCTAACTTTACATTAGGACTGCATGGTCGCCTCTAACTTTACATTAGGACTGCATGGTCGATGCTAACTTTACATTAGGACTGCATTGTCTCTGCTAACTTTACATTAGGACTGCATGGTCGCTGCTAACTTTAAATTAGGACTGCATGGTCGCTGCTAACTTTACATTAGGACTGCATGGTCGCTGCTAACTTTACATTAGGACTATATGGTCGCTCCTAACTTTACTTTAGGACTACATGGTCGCTGCTAACTTTACATTAGGACTGCATGGTCTCTGCTAACTTTACATTAGGACTGCATGGTCGCTGCTAACTTTACATTAGGACTGCATGGTCGATGCTAACTTTACATTAGGACTGCATGGTCTCTGCTAACTTTACATTAGGACTGCATGGTCGCTGCTAACTTTACATTAGGACTGCATGGTCGCTGCTAACTTTACATTAGGACTGCATGGTCGCTGCTAACTTTACATTATTACTGCATGGTCGCTGCTAACTTTACATTATTACTGCATGGTCTCTGCTAACTTTACAATAGGACTGCATGGTCGCTGCTAACTTTCCATTAGGACTGCATGGTCACTGCTAACTTTACATTAGGACTGCATGGTCACTGCTAACTTTACATTAGGACTGCATGGTCACTGCTAACTTTACATTAGGACAGCATGGTCGCTGCTAACTTTACATTAGGACTGCATGGTCGCTGCTAACTTTACATTAGGACAGCATGGTCGCTGCTAACTTTACATTAGGACAGCATGGTCGCTGCTAACTTTACATTAGGACTGCATGGTCGCTGCTAACTTTACATTAGGACTGCATGGTCGCTGCTAACTTTACTTTAGGACTACATGGTCGCTGCTAACTTTACATTAGGACTGCATGGTCGCTGCTGACTTTACATTAGGACTGCATGGTCGCTGCTAACTTTACATTAGGACAGCATGGTCGCTGCTAACTTTACATTAGGACAGCATGGTCGCTGCTAACTTTACATTAGGACTGCATGGTCGCTGCTAACTTTACATTAGGACAGCATGGTCGCTGCTAACTTTACATTAGGACAGCATGGTCGCTGCTAACTTTACATTAGGACTGCATGGTCGCTGCTAACTTTACATTAGGACAGCATGGTCGCTGCTAACTTTACATTAGGACAGCATGGTCGCTACTCACTGCTTTTACATTAGGACAGCATGGTCGCTGCTAACTTTATATTAAAACTACATGGTTGCTGGTAACTTTACATTAGGACAGCATGGTCGCTGCTAACTTTACATTATTATTGCATTGTCGCTGCTAACTTTACATTAGGACAGCATGGTCGCTGCTAACTTTACATAAGGACAGCATGGTCGCTGCTAACTTTACATTAGGACAGCATGGTCTCTGCTAACTTTACATTAGAACAGCATGGTCACTGCTAACTTTACATTAGGACTGCATGGTCGCTGCTAACTTTACATTAGGACTGCATGGTCACTGCTAACTTTTCATTAGGACTCCATGGTCGCTGCTAACTTTACATTAGGACTGCATGATCGCTGCTAACTTTACAATAGGACTGCATGGTCGCTGCTAACTTTACATTTTTACAGCATGGTCACTGCTAACTTTACATTAGGACTGCATGATCGCTGCTAACTTTACATTAGGACTGCATGGTCGCTGCTAACTTTACATTATTACTGCATGGTCGCTGCTAACTTTACATTAGGACTCCATGCATGGTAGCTGTTAACTTTACATTAGGACTGCATGGTCGCTGCTAACTTTACATTAGGACTGCATGGTCGCTGCTAACTTTACATTAGGACTGCATGATCGCTGCTAACTTTACAATAGGACTGCATGGTCGCTGCTAACTTTACATTAGGACTGCATGGTCGCTGCTAACTTTACATTAGGACTGCATGGTCGCTGCTAACTTTACATTAGGACAGCATGGTCGCTGCTAACTTTACATTAGGACTGCATGGTCGCTGCTAACTTTACATTAGGACTGCATGGTCGCTGCTAACTTTACATTAGGACAGCATGGTCGCTGCTAACTTTATATTAAGACTACATGGTCGCTGCTAACTTTATATTAAGACTGCATGGTCGCTGCTAACTTTACATTAGGACTACATGGTCGCTGCTAACTTTACATTAGGACTACATGGTCGCTGCTAACTTTACATTAGGACTGCATGGTCGCTGCTAACTTTACATTAGGACAGCATGGTCGCTGCTAACTTTACATTAGGACAGCATGGTCGCTGCTAACTTTACATTAGGACAGCATGGTCGCTGCTAACTTTACATTAGGACAGCATGGTCGCTGCTAACTTTACATTAGGACAGCATGGTCGCTGCTAACTTTACATTAGGACAGCATGGTCGCTGCTAACTTTACATTAGGACAGCATGGTCGCTGCTAACTTTATATTAGGACTGCATGGTCACTGCTAACTTTACATTAGGACAGCATGGTCGCTGCTAACTTTATATTAAGACTACATGGTCGCTGCTAACTTTACATTAGGACAGCATGGTCGCTGCTAACTTTATATTAAGACTACATGGTCGCTGCTAACTTTATATTAAGACTACATGGTCGCTGCTAACTTTACATTAGGACTGCATGGTCGCTGCTAACTTTACATTAGGACAGCATGGTCGCTGCTAACTTTATATTAAGACTACATGGTCGCTTCTAACTTTACATTAGGACAGCATGGTCGCTGCTAACTCTACATAAGGACAGCATGGTCGCTGCTAACTTTACATTAGGACAGCATGGTCGCTGCTAACTTTACATTAGGACTACATGGTCGCTGCTAACTTTACATTAGGACAGCATGGTCTCTGCTAACTTTACATTAAGAGTGCATGGTAGCTGATAACTTTGCATTAGGACTGCATGGTTGCTGCTAACTTTACATTAGGACAGCATGGTCGCTGCTAACTTTACATTAGGAGTGCATGGTAGCTGCTAACTTTACATTAGGAAAGCATGGTCGCTGCTAACTTTACATTAGGACAGCATGGTCGCTGCTAACTTTACATTAGGACAGCATGGTCGCTGCTAACTTTACATTACTAGTGCATGGTAGCTGCTAACTTTACATTAGGACAGCATAGTCGCTGCTAACTTTATATTAAGACTACATGGTCGCTGCTAACTTTACATTAGGACAGCATGGTCGCTGCTAACTTTACATTAGGGGTGCATGGTAGCTGCTAACTTTACATTAGGACAGCATGGTCGCTGCTAACTTTATATTAAGACACCATGGTCGCTGCTAACTTTATATTAAGACAGCATGGTCACTGCTAACTTTACATTAGGACAGCATGGTCGCTTCTAAACTTTACATTAGGACTGCATGGTCGCTGCTAACTTTACATTAGGACTGCATGGTCACTGCTAACTTTACATTAGGACTGCATGGTCACTGGTAACTTTACATTAGGACTGCATGGTCACTGCTAACTTCACATTAGGACTGCATGGTCAATGCTAACTTTATATTAAGACAGCATGGTCACTGCTAACTTTACATTAGGACAGCATGGTCACTGCTAACTTTACATTAGGACTGCATGGTCAATGCTAACTTTATATTAAGACAGCATGGTCGCTGCTAACTTTACATTAGGACTGCATGGTCGCTGCTAACTTTACATTAGGACAGCATGGTCGCTGCTAACTTTACATTAGGACAGCATGGTCGCTGCTAACTTTACATTAGGACAGCATGGTCGCTGCTAACTTTACATTAGGACAGCATGGTCGCTGCTAACTTTACATTAGGACAGCATGGTCGCTGCTAACTTTACATTAGGACAGCATGGTCGCTGCTAACTTTACATTAGGACAGCATGGTCGCTGCTAACTTTATATTAGGACTGCATGGTCACTGCTAACTTTACATTAGGACAGCATGGTCGCTGCTAACTTTATATTAAGACTACATGGTCGCTGCTAACTTTATATTAAGACTACATGGTCGCTGCTAACTTTACATTAGGACTGCATGGTCGCTGCTAACTTTACATTAGGACAGCATGGTCGCTGCTAACTTTATATTAAGACTACATGGTCGCTTCTAACTTTACATTAGGACAGCATGGTCGCTGCTAACTCTACATAAGGACAGCATGGTCGCTGCTAACTTTACATTAGGACAGCATGGTCGCTGCTAACTTTACATTAGGACTACATGGTCGCTGCTAACTTTACATTAGGACAGCATGGTCTCTGCTAACTTTACATTAGGAGTGCATGGTAGCTGCTAACTTTGCATTAGGACTGCATGGTTGCTGCTAACTTTACATTAGGACAGCATGGTCGCTGCTAACTTTACATTAGGAGTGCATGGTAGCTGCTAACTTTACATTAGGACAGCATGGTCGCTGCTAACTTTACATTAGGACAGCATGGTCGCTGCTAACTTTACATTAGGACAGCATGGTCGCTGCTAACTTTACATTAGGAGTGCATGGTAGCTGCTAACTTTACATTAGGACAGCATAGTCGCTGCTAACTTTATATTAAGACTACATGGTCGCTGCTAACTTTACATTAGGACAGCATGGTCGCTGCTAACTTTACATTAGGAGTGCATGGTAGCTGCTAACTTTACATTAGGACAGCATGGTCGCTGCTAACTTTATATTAAGACACCATGGTCGCTGCTAACTTTATATTAAGACAGCATGGTCACTGCTAACTTTACATTAGGACAGCATGGTCGCTTCTAAACTTTACATTAGGACTGCATGGTCGCTGCTAACTTTACATTAGGACTGCATGGTCACTGTTAACTTTACATTAGGACTGCATGGTCACTGCTAACTTTACATTAGGACTGCATGGTCACTGCTAACTTCACATTAGGACTGCATGGTCAATGCTAACTTTATATTAAGACAGCATGGTCACTGCTAACTTTACATTAGGACAGCATGGTCACTGCTAACTTTACATTAGGACTGCATGGTCAATGCTAACTTTATATTAAGACAGCATGGTCGCTGCTAACTTTACATTAGGACTGCATGGTCGCTTCTAACTTTACATTAGGACTGCATGGTCGCTTCTAACTTTACATTAGGACAGCATGGTCGCTTCTAACTTTATATTAGGACAGCATGGTCACTGCTAACTTTACATTAGGACAGCATGATCGCTGCTAACTTTACATTAGGACAGCATGGTCACTGCTAACTTTACATTAGGACTGCATGGTCGCTGCTAACTTTACATTAGGACAGCATGATCGCTGCTAACTTTACATTAGGACAGCATGGTAGCTGCTAACTTTACATTAGGACAGCATGATCGCTGCTAACTTTACATTAGGACAGCATCGTCACTGCTAACTTTACATTAGGACAGCATCGTCGCTTCTAACTTTACATTAGGACAGCATGATCGCTGCTAACTTTGCATTAGGACTGCATGGTCGCTGCTAACTTTACAGAAGGACTGCACGTCCGCTGTTAACTTTACATTAGGACTGCATGGTCGCTGCTAACTTTACATTAGGACTGTATGGTTGCCGCTAACTTTACATTAGGACTACATGGTCGCTGCTAACTTTACTTTAGGACTACATGGTCGCTGCTAACTTTACATTAGGACTGCATGGTCGCTGCTAACTTTACATTAGGACTGCATGGTCGATGCTAACTTTACATTAGGACTCCATGGTCGCTGCTAACTTTACATTAGGACTGCATGGTCGATGCTAACTTTACATTAGGACTGCATTGTCTCTGCTAACTTTACATTAGGACTGCATGGTCGCTGCTAACTTTAAATTAGGACTGCATGGTCGCTGCTAACTTTACATTAGGACTGCATGGTCGCTGCTAACTTTACATTAGGACTACATGGTCGCTGCTAACTTTACTTTAGGACTACATGGTCGCTGCTAACTTTACATTAGGACTGCATGGTCTCTGCTAACTTTACATTAGGACTGCATGGTCGCTGCTAACTTTACATTAGGACTGCATGGTCGATGCTAACTTTACATTAGGACTGCATGGTCTCTGCTAACTTTACATTAGGACTGCATGGTCGCTGCTAACTTTACATTAGGACTGCATGGTCGCTGCTGACTTTACATTAGGACTGCATGGTCGCTGCTAACTTTACATTAGGACTGCATGGTCGCTGCTAACTTTACTTTAGGACTACATGGTCGCTGCTAACTTTACATTAGGACTGCTTGGTCGCTGCTGACTTTACATTAGGACTGCATGGTCGCTGCTAACTTTACATTAGGACAGCATGGTCGCTGCTAACTTTACAATAGGACAGCATGGTCGCTGCTAACTTTACATTAGGACTGCATGGTCGCTGCTAACTTTACATTAGGACAGCATGGTCGCTGCTAACTTTACATTAGAACAGCATGGTCGCTGCTAACTTTACATTAGGACTGCATGGTCGCTGCTAACTTTACATTAGGACTGCATGGTCGCTGCTAACTTTACTTTAGGACTACATGGTCGCTGCTGACTTTACATTAGGACTGCATGGTCGCTGCTAACTTTACATTAGGACAGCATGGTCGCTGCTAACTTTACATTAGGACAGCATGGTCGCTGCTAACTTTACATTAGGACTGCATGGTCGCTGCTAACTTTACATTAGGACAGCATGGTCGCTGCTAACTTTATATTAAAACTACATGGTTGCTGGTAACTTTACATTAGGACAGCATGGTCGCTGCTAACTTTACATTATTATTGCATTGTCGCTGCTAACTTTACATTAGGACAGCATGGTCGCTGCTAACTTTACATAAGGACAGCATAGTCGCTGCTAACTTTACATTAGGACAGCATGGTCTCTGCTAACTTTACATTAGAACAGCATGGTCGCTGCTAACTTTACATTATTATTGCATTGTCGCTGCTAACTTTACATTAGGACAGCATGGTCGCTGCTAACTTTACATTATTATTGCATTGTCGCTGCTAACTTTACATTAGGACAGCATGGTCGCTGCTAACTTTACATTAGGACAGCATGGTCGCTGCTAACTTTACATTAGGACAGCATGGTCGCTGCTAACTTTACATTAGGACTGCATGGTCGCTGCTAACTTTACATTAGGACTTTACATGGTCGCTGCTAACTTTACATTAGGACAGCATGGTCGCTGCTAACTTTACATTAGGACAGCATGGTCGCTGCTAACTTTACATTAGGACAGCATGGTCGCTGCTAACTTTACATTAGGACTGCATGGTCGCTGCTAACTTTACATTAGGACAGCATGGTCGCTGCTAACTTTATATTAAGACTACATGGTCGCTTCTAACTTTACATTAGGACAGCATGGTCGCTGCTAACTCTACATAAGGACAGAATGGTCGCTGCTAACTTTACATTAGGACTTCATGGTCGCTGCTAACTTTACATTAGGACTACATGGTCGCTGCTAACTTTACATTAGGACAGCATGGTCGCTGCTAACTTTACATTAGGACTGCATGGTCGCTGCTAACTTTACATTAGGACAGCATGGTCGCTGCTAACTTTACATTAGAACAGCATGGTCGCTGCTAACTTTACATTAGGACAGCATGGTCATGGTCTGCTAACTTTACATTAGGACAGCATGGTCGCTGCTAACTTTACATTAGGACAGCATGGTCGCTGCTAACTTTACATTAGTACAGCATGGTCGCTGCTAACTTTACATTAGGACAGCATGGTCGCTGCTAACTTTACATTAGGACTATTGCATGGTCGCTGCTAACTTTACATTAGGACAGCATGGTCGCTGCTAACTTTAGATTAGGACTGCATGGTCGCTGCTAACTTTACATTAGGACAGCATGGTCGCTGCTAACTTTACATTAGGACTTCATGGTCGCTGCTAACTTTACATTAGGACTACATGGTCGCTGCTAACTTTACATTAGGACTACATGATCACTGCTAACTTTACATTAGGACTGCATGATCGCTGCTAACTTTACATTAGGACTGCATGGTCGCTGCTAACTTTACATTAGGACTGCATGGTTGCTGCTAACTTTACATTAGGACTGCATGGTCGCTGCTAACTTTACATTAGGACTGCATGGTTGCTGCTAACTTTACATTAGGACTGCATGGTCGCTGCTAACTTTACATTAGGACTGCATGGTCACTGCTAACTTTACATTAGGACTGCATGGTCGCTGCTAACTTTACATTAGGACTGCATGGTCGCTGCTAACTTTACATTAGGACTACATGGTCACTGCTAACTTTACATTAGGACTGCATGGTCGCTGCTAACTTTACATTAGGACTGCATGGTCGCTGCTAACTTTACATTAGGACTGCATGGTCGCTGCTAACTTTACATTAGGACTGCATGGTCGCTGCTAACTTTACATTAGGACTGCATGGTCGCTGCTAACTTTACATTAGGACTGCATGGTCGCTGCTAACTTTACATTAGGACTGCATGGTCGCTGCTAACTTTACATTAGGACTGCATGGTCGCTGCTAACTTTACATTAGGACTACATGGTCGCTGCTAACTTTACATTAGGACTGCATGGTCGCTGCTGACTTTACATTAGGACTGCATGGTCGCTGCTAACTTTACATTAGGACAGCATGGTCGCTGCTAACTTTACATTAGGACAGCATGGTCGCTGCTAACTTTACATTAGGACTGCATGGTCGCTGCTAACTTTACATTAGGACAGCATGGTCGCTGCTAACTTTACATTAGGACTGCATGGTCGCTGCTAACTTTACATTAGGACTGCATGGTCGCTGCTAACTTTACATTAGGACTGCATGGTCGCTGCTAACTTTACATTAGGACTACATGGTCGCTGCTAACTTTACATTAGGACTGCATGGTCGCTGCTAACTTTACATTAGGACAGCATGGTCGCTGCTAACTTTACATTAGGACAGCATGGTCGCTGCTAACTTTACATTAGGACTGCATGGTCGCTGCTAACTTTACATTAGGACAGCATGGTCGCTGCTAACTTTACATTAGGACAGCATGGTCGCTGCTAACTTTACATTAGGACTGCATGGTCGCTGCTAACTTTACATTAGGACTGCATGGTCGCTGCTAACTTTACATTAGGACAGCATGGTCGCTGCTAACTTTACATTAGGACAGCATGGTCGCTGCTAACTTTACATTAGGACAGCATGGTCGCTGCTAACTTTACATTAGGACAGCATGGTCGCTGCTAACTTTACATTAGGACAGCATGGTCGCTGCTAACTTTATATTAAAACTACATGGTTGCTTGTAACTTTACATTAGGACAGCATGGTCGCTGCTAACTTTACATTAGGACTGCATGGTCGCTGCTAACTTTACATTAGGACTGCATGGTCGCTGCTAACTTTACATTAGGACAGCATGGTCGCTGCTAACTTTACATTAGGACAGCATGGTCGCTGCTAACTTTACATTAGGACTGCATGGTCGCTGCTAACTTTACATTAGGACAGCATGGTCGCTGCTAACTTTACATTAGGACAGCATGGTCGCTGCTAACTTTACATTAGGACAGCATGGTCGCTGCTAACTTTACATTAGGACAGCATGGTCGCTGCTAACTTTACATTAGGACAGCATGGTCGCTGCTAACTTTACATTAGGACAGCATGGTCGCTGCTAACTTTACATTATTATTGCATTGTCGCTGCTAACTTTACATTAGGACAGCATGGTCGCTGCTAACTTTACATTATTATTGCATTGTCGCTGCTAACTTTACATTAGGACAGCATGGTCGCTGCTAACTTTACATTAGGACAGCATGGTCGCTGCTAACTTTACATTAGGAGTGCATGGTAGCTGCTAACTTTACATTAGGACTGCATGGTCGCTGCTAACTTTACATTAGGACTGCATGGTCGCTGCTAACTTTATATGAGGACAGCATGGTCGCTGCTAACTTTACATTAGGAGTGCATGGTAGCTGCTAACTTTACATTAGGACAGCATGGTCGCTGCTAACTTTACATTAGGACAGCATGGTCGCTGCTAACTTTACATTAGGACAGCATGGTCGCTGCTAACTTTATATTAGGACTGCATGGTCACTGCTAACTTTACATTAGGACAGCATGGTCGCTGCTAACTTTATATTAAGACAACATGGTCGCTGCTAACTTTACATTAGGACAGCATGGTCGCTGCTAACTTTATATTAAGACTACATGGTCGCTGCTAACTTTATATTAAGACTACATGGTCGCTGCTAACTTTACATTAGGACTGCATGGTCGCTGCTAACTTTACATTAGGACAGCATGGTCGCTGCTAACTTTACATTAGGACAGCATGGTCGCTGCTAACTTTACATTAGGACAGCATGGTCGCTGCTAACTTTACATTAGGACAGCATGGTCGCTGCTAACTTTACATTAGGACAGCATGGTCGCTGCTAACTTTACATTAGGACAGCATGGTCGCTGCTAACTTTATATTAGGACAGCATGGTCGCTGCTAACTTTACATTAGGACAGCATGGTCGCTGCTAACTTTATATTAGGACTGCATGGTCACTGCTAACTTTACATTAGGACAGGATGGTCGCTGCTAACTTTATATTAAGACTACATGGTCGCTGCTAACTTTACATTAGGACAGCATGGTCGCTGCTAACTTTATATTAAGACTACATGGTCGCTGCTAACTTTATATTAAGACTACATGGTCGCTGCTAACTTTACATTAGGACTGCATGGTCGCTGCTAACTTTACATTAGGACAGCATGGTCGCTGCTAACTTTATATTAAGACTACATGGTCACTGCTAACTTTACATTAGGACAGCATGGTCGCTGCTAACTCTACATTAGGACAGCATGGTCGCTGCTAACTTTACATTAGGACAGCATGGTCGCTGCTAACTTTACATTAGGACTACATGGTCGCTGCTAACTTTACATTAGGACAGCATGGTCGCTGCTAACTTTACATTAGGAGTGCATGGTAGCTGCTAACTTTGCATTAGGACTGCATGGTTGCTGCTAACTTTACATTAGGACAGCATGGTCGCTGCTAACTTTACATTAGGAGTGCATGGTAGCTGCTAACTTTACATTAGGACAGCATGGTCGCTGCTAACTTTACATTAGGACAGCATGGTCGCTGCTAACTTTACATTAGGACAGCATGGTCGCTGCTAACTTTACATTAGGAGTGCATGGTAGCTGCTAACTTTACATTAGGACAGCATAGTTGCTGCTAACTTTATATTAAGACTACATGGTCGCTGCTAACTTTACATTAGGACAGCATGGTCGCTGCTAACTTTACATTAGGAGTGCATGGTAGCTGCTAACTTTACATTAGGACAGCATAGTTGCTGCTAACTTTATATTAAGACTACATGGTCGCTGCTAACTTTACATTAGGACAGCATGGTCGCTGCTAACTTTACATTAGGAGTGCATGGTAGCTGCTAACTTTACATTAGGACAGCATGGTCGCTGCTAACTTTATATTAAGACTACATGGTTGCTGCTAACTTTACATTAGGACAGCATGGTCGCTGCTAACTTTATATTAAGACTACATGGTCGCTGCTAACTTTATATTAAGACTACATGGTCGCTGCTAACTTTACATTAGGACAGCATGGTCGCTGCTAACTCTACATTAGGACAGCATGGTCGCTGCTAACTTTACATTAGGACAGCATGGTCGCTGCTAACTTTACATTAGGACTACATGGTCGCTGCTAACTTTACATTAGGACAGCATGGTCGCTGCTAACTTTACATTAGGACTGCATGGTCGCTGCTAACTTTACTTTAGGACTACATGGTCGCTGCTAACTTTACATTAGGACTGCATGGTCGCTGCTAACTTTATATTAGGACAGCATGGTCGCTGCTAACTTTATATTATGACTACATGGTCGCTGCTAACTTTACATTATGACTACATGGTCGCTGCTAACTTTACATTAGGACTACATGGTCGCTGCTAACTTTACATTAGGACAGCATGGTCGCTGCTAACTTTACATTAGGACTACATGGTCGCTGCTAACTTTACATTAGAACTACATGGTCGCTGCTAACTTTACATTAGGACAGCATGGTCGCTGCTAACTTTACATTAGGACAGCATGGTCGCTGCTAACTTTACATTAGAACTACATGGTCGCTGCTAACTTTACATTAGGACAGCATGGTCGCTGCTAACTTTACATTAGGACAGCATGGTCGCTTCTAACTTTACATTAGGACAGCATGGTCGCTACTAACTTTACATTAGAACAGCATGGTCGCTGCTAACTTTACATTAGGACAGCAAGGTCGCTGCTAACTTTATATTAAGACTACATGGTCGCTGCTAACTTTTTATTAAGACTACATGGTCGCTGCTAACTTTACATTAGGACTACATGGTCGCTGCTAACTTTACATTAGAACTACATGGTCGCTGCTAACTTTACATTAGAACTACATGGTCGCTGCTAACTTTATATTAAGACTACATGGTCGCTGCTAACTTTATATTAAGACTACATGGTCGCTGCTAACTTTACATTAGAACTACATGGTCGCTGCTAACTTTACATTAGAACTACATGGTCGCTGCTAACTTTATATTAAGACTACATGGTCGCTGCTAACTTTATATTAAGACTACATGGTCGCTGCTAACTTTATATTAAGACTACATGGTCGCTGCTAACTTTATATTAGAACTACATGGTCGCTGCTAACTTTATATTAAGACTACATGGTCGCTGCTAACTTTACATTAGAACTACATGGTCGCTGCTAACTTTACATTAGAACTACATGGTCGCTGCTAACTTTATATTAAGACTACATGGTCGCTGCTAACTTTATATTAAGACTACATGGTCGCTGCTAACTTTATATTAAGACTACATGGTCGCTGCTAACTTTATATTAAGACTACATGGTCGCTGCTAACTTTACATTAGAACTACATGGTCGCTGCTAACTTTACATTAGAACTACATGGTCGCTGCTAACTTTATATTAAGACTTCATGGTCGCTGCTAACTTTACATTAGAACTACATGGTCGCTGCTAACTTTACATTAGGACTACATGGTCGCTGCTAACTTTATATTAAGACTACATGGTCGCTGCTAACTTTACATTAGAACTACATGGTCGCTGCTAACTTTACATTAGAACTACATGGTCGCTGCTTACTTTACATTAGAACTACATGGTCGCTGCTAACTTTACATTAGAACTACATGGTCGCTGCTAACTTTACATTAGGACAACATGGTCGCTGCTAACTTTACATTAGGACTGCATGGTCGCTGCTAACTTTATATTAAGACTACATGGTCGCTGCTAACTTTATATTAAGACTACATGGTCGCTGCTAACTTTATATTAAGACTACATGGTCGCTGCTAACTTTATATTAAGACTACATGGTCGCTGCTAACTTTATATTAAGACTACATGGTCGCTGCTAACTTTACATTAGAACTACATGGTCGCTGCTAACTTTACATTAGAACTACATGGTCGCTGCTAACTTTATATTAAGACTTCATGGTCGCTGCTAACTTTACATTAGAACTTTACATTATTATTGCATTGTCGCTGCTAACTTTACATTAGGACTGCATGGTCGCTGCTAACTTTACATTAGGACAGCATGGTCGCTGCTAACTTTATATTAAGACTACATGGTCGCTTCTAACTTTACATTAGGACAGCATGGTCGCTGCTAACTCTACATAAGGACAGCATGGTCGCTGCTAACTTTACATTAGGACAGCATGGTCGCTGCTAACTTTACATTAGGACTACATGGTCGCTGCTAACTTTACATTAGGACAGCATGGTCTCTGCTAACTTTACATTAGGAGTGCATGGTAGCTGCTAACTTTGCATTAGGACTGCATGGTTGCTGCTAACTTTACATTAGGACAGCATGGTCGCTGCTAACTTTACATTAGGAGTGCATGGTAGCTGCTAACTTTACATTAGGACAGCATGGTCGCTGCTAACTTTACATTAGGACAGCATGGTCGCTGCTAACTTTACATTAGGACAGCATGGTCGCTGCTAACTTTACATTAGGACAGCATGGTCGCTGCTAACTTTACATTATTATTGCATTGTCGCTGCTAACTTTACATTAGGACTACATGGTCGCTGCTAACTTTACATTAGGACTACATGGTCGCTGCTAACTTTACATTAGAACTACGTGGTCGCTGCTAACTTTACATTAGGACTGTATGGTCGCTGCTAACTTTATATTAAGACTACATGGTCGCTGCTAACTTTATATTAAGACTACATGGTCGCTGCTAACTTTATATTAAGACTACATGGTCGCTGCTAACTTTACATTAGGACTGCATGGTCGCTGCTAACTTTACATTAGGACAGCATGGTCGCTGCTAACTTTACATTAGGACAGCATGGTCACTGCTAACTTTACATTAGGACAGCATGGTCGCTGCTAACTTTACATTAAGACTACATGGTCGCTGCTAACTTTACATTAGGACTGCATGGTCGCTGCTAACTTTATATTAAGACTACATGGTCGCTGCTAACTTTACATTAGAACTACATGGTCGCTTCTAACTTTACATTAGAACTACATGGTCGCTGCTAACTTTACATTAGAACTGCATGGTCGCTGCTAACTTTACATTAGGACAGCATGGTCGCTGCTAACTTTACATTAGAAGTACATTGTCGCTTCTAACTTTACATTAGAACTACATGGTCGCTGCTAACTTTACATTAGAACTACATGGTCGCTTCTAACTTTACATTAGAACTACATGGTCGCTGCTAACTTTACATTAGGACTGCATGATCGCTGCTAACTTTACTTTAGGACTACATGGTCGCTGCTAACTTTACATTAGGACTGCATGGTCGCTGCTGATTTTACATTAGGACTGCATGGTCGCTGCTAACTTTACATTAGGACAGCATGGTCGCTGCTAACTTTACAATAGGACAGCATGGTCGCTGCTAACTTTACATTAGGACTGCATGGTCGCTACTAACTTTACATTAGGACAGCATGGTCACTGCTACCTTTACATTAGGACAGCATGGTCGCTGCTAACTTTACATTAGGACTGCATGGTCGCTGCTAACTTTACATTAGGACTGCATGGTCGCTGCTAACTTTACTTTAGGACTACATGGTCGCTGCTGACTTTACATTAGGACTGCATGGTCGCTGCTAACTTTACATTAGGACAGCATGGTCGCTGCTAACTTTACATTAGGACAGCATGGTCGCTGCTAACTTTACATTAGGACTGCATGGTCGCTGCTAACTTTACATTAGGACAGCATGGTCGCTGCTAACTTTACATTAGGACAGAATGGTCGCTGCTAACTTTACATTAGGACTGCATGGTCGCTGCTAACTTTACATTAGGACTGCATGGTCGCTGCTAACTTTACATTAGGACAGCATGGTCGCTGCTAACTTTACATTAGGAGTGCATGGTAGCTGCTAACTTTACATTAGGACAGCATGGTCGCTGCTAACTTTACATTAGGACAGCATGGTCGCTGCTAACTTTACATTAGGACTGCATGGTCGCTGCTAACTTTACATTAGGACAGCATGGTCGCTGCTAACTTTACATTAGGACAGCATGGTCGCTGCTAACTTTACATTAGGACTGCATGGTCGCTGCTAACTTTACATTAGGACAGCATGGTCGCTGCTAACTTTACATTAGGACAGAATGGTCGCTGCTAACTTTACATTAGGACTGCATGGTCGCTGCTAACTTTACATTAGGACTGCATGGTCGCTGCTAACTTTACATTAGGACAGCATGGTCGCTGCTAACTTTACATTAGGACAGCATGGTCGCTGCTAACTTTACATTATTATTGCATTGTCGCTGGTAACTTTACATTAGGACAGCATGGTCGCTGCTAACTTTACATTAGGACTGCATGGTCGCTGCTAACTTTACATTAGGACTGCATGGTCGCTGCTAACTTTACATTAGGACAGCATGGTCGCTGCTAACTTTACATTAGGAGTGCATGGTAGCTGCTAACTTTACATTAGGACAGCATGGTCGCTGCTAACTTTACTTTAGGACTACATGGTCGCTGCTGACTTTACATTATTATTGCATTGTCGCTGCTAACTTTACATTAGGACAGCATGGTCGCTGCTAACTTTACATTAGGACAGCATGGTCGCTGCTAACTTTACATTAGGACAGCATGGTCGCTGCTAACTTTACATTAGGACAGCATGGTCGCTGCTAACTTTACATTAGGACAGCATGGTCGCTGCTAACTTTACATTAGGACAGCATGGTCGCTGCTAACTTTACATTATTATTGCATTGTCGCTGCTAACTTTACATTAGGACAGCATGGTCGCTGCTAACTTTACATTATTATTGCATTGTCGCTGCTAACTTTACATTAGGACAGCATGGTCGCTGCTAACTTTACATTAGGACAGCATGGTCGCTGCAAACTTTACATTAGGAGTGCATGGTAGCTGCTAACTTTACATTAGGACTGCATGGTCTCTGCTAACTTTACATTAGGACTGCATGGTCGCTGCTAACTTTATATGAGGACAGCATGGTCGCTGCTAACTTTACATTAGGAGTGCATGGTAGCTGCTAACTTTACATTAGGACAGCATGGTCGCTGCTAACTTTACATTAGGACAGCATGGTCGCTGCTAACTTTACATTAGGACAGCATGGTCGCTGCTAACTTTATATTAGGACTGCATGGTCGCTGCTAACTTTACATTAGGACAGCATGGTCGCTGCTAACTTTATATTAAGACAGCATGGTCGCTGCTAACTTTACATTAGGACAGCATGGTCGCTGCTAACTTTATATTAAGACTACATGGTCGCTGCTAACTTTATATTAAGACTACATGGTCGCTGCTAACTTTACATTAGGACTGCATGGTCGCTGCTAACTTTACATTAGGACAGCATGGTCGCTGCTAACTTTACATTAGGACAGCATGGTCGCTGCTAACTTTACATTAGGACAGCATGGTCGCTGCTAACTTTACATTAGGACAGCATGGTCGCTGCTAACTTTACATTAGGACAGCATGGTCGCTGCTAACTTTACATTAGGACAGCATGGTCGCTGCTAACTTTATATTAGGACAGCATGGTCGCTGCTAACTTTACATTAGGACAGCATGGTCGCTGCTAACTTTATATTAGGACTGCATGGTCACTGCTAACTTTACATTAGGACAGGATGGTCGCTGCTAACTTTATATTAAGACTACATGGTCGCTGCTAACTTTACATTAGGACAGCATGGTCGCTGCTAACTTTATATTAAGACTACATGGTCGCTGCTAACTTTATATTAAGACTACATGGTCGCTGCTAACTTTACATTAGGACTGCATGGTCGCTGCTAACTTTACATTAGGACAGCATGGTCGCTGCTAACTTTATATTAAGACTACATGGTCACTGCTAACTTTACATTAGGACAGCATGGTCGCTGCTAACTCTACATTAGGACAGCATGGTCGCTGCTAACTTTACATTAGGACAGCATGGTCGCTGCTAACTTTACATTAGGACTACATGGTCTCTGCTAACTTTACATTAGGACAGCATGGTCGCTGCTAACTTTACATTAGGAGTGCATGGTAGCTGCTAACTTTGCATTAGGACTGCATGGTTGCTGCTAACTTTACATTAGGACAGCATGGTCGCTGCTAACTTTACATTAGGAGTGCATGGTAGCTGCTAACTTTACATTAGGACAGCATGGTCGCTGCTAACTTTACATTAGGACAGCATGGTCGCTGCTAACTTTACATTAGGACAGCATGGTCGCTGCTAACTTTACATTAGGAGTGCATGGTAGCTGCTAACTTTACATTAGGACAGCATAGTTGCTGCTAACTTTATATTAAGACTACATGGTCGCTGCTAACTTTACATTAGGACAGCATGGTCGCTGCTAACTTTACATTAGGAGTGCATGGTAGCTGCTAACTTTACATTAGGACAGCATAGTTGCTGCTAACTTTATATTAAGACTACATGGTCGCTGCTAACTTTACATTAGGACAGCATGGTCGCTGCTAACTTTACATTAGGAGTGCATGGTAGCTGCTAACTTTACATTAGGACAGCATGGTCGCTGCTAACTTTATATTAAGACTACATGGTTGCTGCTAACTTTACATTAGGACAGCATGGTCGCTGCTAACTTTATATTAAGACTACATGGTCGCTGCTAACTTTATATTAAGACTACATGGTCGCTGCTAACTTTACATTAGGACAGCATGGTCGCTGCTAACTCTACATTAGGACAGCATGGTCACTGCTAACTTTACATTAGGACAGCATGGTCGCTGCTAACTTTACATTAGGACTACATGGTCGCTGCTAACTTTACATTAGGACAGCATGGTCGCTGCTAACTTTACATTAGGACTGCATGGTCGCTGCTAAATTTACATTAGGACTACATGGTCGCTGCTAACTTTACATTAGGACTGCATGGTCGCTGCTAACTTTATATTAGGACAGCATGGTCGCTGCTAACTTTACATTAGGACTACATGGTCGCTGCTAACTTTACATTAGAACTACATGGTCGCTGCTAACTTTACAATAGGACTACATGGTCGCTGCTAACTTTACATTAGGACAGCATGGTCGCTGCTAACTTTACATTAGGACTACATGGTCGCTGCTAACTTTACATTAGAACTACATGGTCGCTGCTAACTTTACATTAGGACAGCATGGTCGCTGCTAACTTTACATTAGGACAGCATGGTCGCTGCTAACTTTACATTAGAACTACATGGTCGCTGCTAACTTTACATTAGGACAGCATGGTCGCTGCTAACTTTACATTAGGACAGCATGGTCGCTTCTAACTTTACATTAGGACAGCATGGTCGCTACTAACTTTACATTAGAACAGCATGGTCGCTGCTAACTTTACATTAGGACAGCAAGGTCGCTGCTAACTTTATATTAAGACTACATGGTCGCTGCTAACTTTTTATTAAGACTACATGGTCGCTGCTAACTTTACATTAGGACTACATGGTCGCTGCTAACTTTACATTAGAACTACATGGTCGCTGCTAACTTTACATTAGAACTACATGGTCGCTGCTAACTTTATATTAAGACTACATGGTCGCTGCTAACTTTATATTAAGACTACATGGTCGCTGCTAACTTTACATTAGAACTACATGGTCGCTGCTAACTTTACATTAGAACTACATGGTCGCTGCTAACTTTATATTAAGACTACATGGTCGCTGCTAACTTTATATTAAGACTACATGGTCGCTGCTAACTTTATATTAAGACTACATGGTCGCTGCTAACTTTATATTAGAACTACATGGTCGCTGCTAACTTTATATTAAGACTACATGGTCGCTGCTAACTTTACATTAGAACTACATGGTCGCTGCTAACTTTACATTAGAACTACATGGTCGCTGCTAACTTTATATTAAGACTACATGGTCGCTGCTAACTTTATATTAAGACTACATGGTCGCTGCTAACTTTATATTAAGACTACATGGTCGCTGCTAACTTTATATTAAGACTACATGGTCGCTGCTAACTTTACATTAGAACTACATGGTCGCTGCTAACTTTACATTAGAACTACATGGTCGCTGCTAACTTTATATTAAGACTTCATGGTCGCTGCTAACTTTACATTAGAACTACATGGTCGCTGCTAACTTTACATTAGGACTACATGGTCGCTGCTAACTTTATATTAAGACTACATGGTCGCTGCTAACTTTACATTAGAACTACATGGTCGCTGCTAACTTTACATTAGAACTACATGGTCGCTGCTTACTTTACATTAGAACTACATGGTCGCTGCTAACTTTACATTAGAACTACATGGTCGCTGCTAACTTTACATTAGGACAACATGGTCGCTGCTAACTTTACATTAGGACTGCATGGTCGCTGCTAACTTTATATTAAGACTACATGGTCGCTGCTAACTTTATATTAAGACTACATGGTCGCTGCTAACTTTATATTAGAACTACATGGTCGCTGCTAACTTTATATTAAGACTACATGGTCGCTGCTAACTTTACATTAGAACTACATGGTCGCTGCTAACTTTACATTAGAACTACATGGTCGCTGCTAACTTTATATTAAGACTTCATGGTCGCTGCTAACTTTACATTAGAACTTTACATTATTATTGCATTGTCGCTGCTAACTTTACATTAGGACTGCATGGTCGCTGCTAACTTTACATTAGGACAGCATGGTCGCTGCTAACTTTATATTAAGACTACATGGTCGCTTCTAACTTTACATTAGGACAGCATGGTCGCTGCTAACTCTACATAAGGACAGCATGGTCGCTGCTAACTTTACATTAGGACAGCATGGTCGCTGCTAACTTTACATTAGGACTACATGGTCGCTGCTAACTTTACATTAGGACAGCATGGTCTCTGCTAACTTTACATTAGGAGTGCATGGTAGCTGCTAACTTTGCATTAGGACTGCATGGTTGCTGCTAACTTTACATTAGGACAGCATGGTCGCTGCTAACTTTACATTAGGAGTGCATGGTAGCTGCTAACTTTACATTAGGACAGCATGGTCGCTGCTAACTTTACATTAGGACAGCATGGTCGCTGCTAACTTTACATTAGGACAGCATGGTCGCTGCTAACTTTACATTAGGACAGCATGGTCGCTGCTAACTTTACATTATTATTGCATTGTCGCTGCTAACTTTACATTAGGACAGCATGGTCGCTGCTAACTTTACATTATTATTGCATTGTCGCTGCTAACTTTACATTAGGACAGCATGGTCGCTGCTAACTTTACATTAGGACTGTATGGTTGCCGCTAACTTTACATTAGGACTACATGGTCGCTGCTAACTTTACTTTAGGACTACATGGTCGCTGCTAACTTTACATTAGGACTGCATGGTCGCTGCTAACTTTACATTAGGACTGCATGGTCGATGCTAACTTTACATTAGGACTGCATGGTCGCTGC
>NC_091333.1:30576923-30631923 GCF_038502225.1 Cherax quadricarinatus | reverse complement strand
ATAGCTTATATTAACATTCATTATTAACAGCTACCAGACAATATGTTATGTCAGTTATGATCAATAACAGCAACTTCAACTATAACAACAGTTATTACCAACAACAGAAAGATAAAAACAACAGCTAAGTACCTATCAGCACCAACATATTGTAGTAGCACCAACATATTATAGCAGCACCAACATATTATAGCAGCACCAACATATTATAGCAGCACCAACATATTATAGCAGCACCAACATATTATAGCAGCACCAACAGTCAGTAACACTTTACTTTATAATTTCTGGTTCACAACAGCTGCTGTACAACATTTACATTTTAGCTATAACTATTAATTTTGCGTTCATTTCGCTTGCATATCTGTCAACTTTATGTACTGTCTTTCAATAAATTGGTTTTAGAAGTTTCTTATTTTAATCATGCACACACACACACACACACACACACACACACACACACACACACACACACACACACACACACACACACACACACACACACACACACACACACACACACACACACACACACACACACACACACACACACAGGGAAGTGGAACAGAATTCTTCCTTCGTTATCCATGCGTGTTGTAAGATGCAGCTAAAATGCCTTGAGCAAGGAGCTAGTAATCTCTTCTCCTGTATATAATACTAACTTTAAGAAGAGAAACTATCCTTTTTCTATTTGGGTCACCCTGCCTCGATGGGATACTGCCGGTTAGTTGAAAAAAAAGAGAAATATGTGAGGAATTATGTGTATGAATTTCACAGGCAGAGACCTGAATTATTTCTTACACGTAATTTGTGGCAGGTACAACTGAAATAAACATGACATTTATTGATGTTAATTGAACCTCGGAGATAGGTGGGATTTAAGAGACACTATGTGGCACTTAACCAGCACACTCCTCCCACACTCACGTAACTTGGACCTATAATAAAATTATTGATTATTCATTTTAAACCAGTAACACTGGTAATTATGGTCGTTGATTGTATGGATATATTTAATGATTTGACCTCCTGAAATGGTTAATTGGAACTCAACATTTTCTATTATAGACTAGTGTATATAGAGACGGGGTAAGATTTCCCATTACTTTGATAATATTAACTCAGTAATTATGAATACCAAATTTTAGACATTAACTTAACACATCTGCTGTTTGTCTCATATTCTAAAAGACAGAAAGTAAGACATCGGCCAAAGTTACAATCTACTGTTTAATTATCATTTAATTATTAGTAGTATCATCTTTGATGTGGTTGATAGCCTGAGGAGGCATGGGAACCTGGCCCTAATTGCAAATGGGGACCTTCAAAAAGCCTTCGACAGCCTGTTGCACGACGGCCTAATATTCAAGCTTACCGACCTTCCGGACCACAAGTGGACCTTTCTCAGGATCATATTCTACTTATCAGGAAGGAGCATCATATCCACCTTTAATGGGGAGTCGGCAGACCCTTTCACACCGACAGCTGTAGTGCCACAAGGCTCGTGCCTTAGCCCTATACTCTTCAACATATACGTAAACGATCTCTCTCTGCCTGATCTCGAATGTACCATCACCACCCAACTTGCTGACGATGTTATTCATGTTGTATCATCTTCCCCATCTCGGGAATAAACAAGCGTAGAGACGGGTAATAGAGAAAATGGATGCTGAACTACGAAGTACAACCAACTGGGAGAAGATATGGAGAATCTCAACCAATCCAGAAAAAGTCCTCATCAGCACGATCGGTTGCGTTGCATCAACTATTGATAACAAAGGAGGTATCTCCACCAGAGGTACACCTATTACTATCAGAAACCCGAATAAGAATCTAGGATATGAGATTGACAGAATACTTCACTCTATATCTCACATCTCCAGTAATGTGAGACTATATGATAAGACCAATGCTTGAGTATCTGTGTGCCCATGTCACTAACTACAAAATCCAACATGCTTCGGCTACAAAGAGTCCAGAACAGTTACTCCACTTTATCACGGGCACCGGGTCGAGAGACGTAATAAGGATGGACGATCTACACATCCAAAAAAAGATAGCTGCAATAAATTTCGGGCTATACAATCTTAAAAAGAGTGAACTATATGACATTCGTGGACTCTATATACCAGACAGAGAAATCCCTCCCCAACCAACAAACACCACCGACTACCTGATCAACACACCTCCCCACAGAACCCAAAGAGTCCGACGCTTCATCCACAAACATAACTTCCCAAGACCGATGACACGAGTAATCTCCCAGAAGGTATAAAAGAATGGTTAACACCAGAACCATTCAACGTCTAACAAGGATAAATCCAGCCCAGTTAGTGGAAACCTACTTCAAAGAAATTACTCCTTACAATTAACCTTGTAACATCTGCAAACTTCCTATGGCAGAACACCACCTCGCAATCTGCTCAGCAGACCATCAACTTCAGGGAAGCAGCCAACTTCCATCAAGTGCCCTACAACCATCATCAACAGCAAGTGACCTGTAACCGACATCATGCACAAAAAAAAGGCATTTGCAAAAAGTATACCTCCTTCCAGCTCAGCAAAGTCCAAGTATACATCGGATATAACTGAGTGTAGCTTATGGGTAGCGAGGTATACACCCCATCCCATGAACTTTATGTATTCATGAATAATACAACACATACACACACACTTGTATCAAAATGTGCCAAAGTGGTTAGAAAACTAACCTTTATTACCCCATCTCTCCCCAACCACCCTTGTCCTATATTTCCACCCTAGCCCATCCTTCTTCCTTCCCCATCTAACGAAGGCTCTGATCATACCTTGTAACTTGTATATCTTAAGTCAATGTGTAGTAATAAGAAGAAACCAATTGAGGGAGAAAATGGGCATCAATTTCACCTGACAGTAGTTAGATGGAGTTTTACATGAAACTTTACACTCGCTGAAGAAGGAAATAAAAGGGAGGAGAGGGGAAAAGATGGACAAGAGGAGAAATATTATCTGTAGCTTAAAATTAAAAATAAATTGGAGGATGAAACGACGAAAATCTTAAAGAGGATTTGAAGAAAATCAGATTGCAGGAATTAGAGAGGGAGGGCAGCCCTTGTGGCTTAGCGCTTCTTTTTGATAATAATAATAATAATAATAATAATAATAATAATAATAATAATAATAATAATAATAGAGAGTGAGGGGAAAATATATTTTGAAGATTTATTCAGAGTTTACCAGACCGAAGTAGATGAGAAAACTAGTGAAGACAGACATAAGAATATAAGAAAGAAGGAACAGTACAGCAAGCCTAATGGCCCAGGTGAAGGTATGTTACAAAAAACGCGATTCTAAAAGCTTAGAGATCTCCAGTGAATACTAGAAAGGACTGCCCTTCTAGCATCCAGCCTGTTACTGGGTTTTCGTAACACGTAGTCAGTATCCTTGTCCAATTATCCATTAAAATTCAGTATGGTTCAATAGTGCTTTAGGATTACAACTGGTAGGCTACTAACTAGAGAAATTAAAATTTAATAAATTTATTAAGTCTAGAGGTATATTATCAAAGTAAATTAAATCACAGCAATCAAAATAAAATCAATCTCTCGAGTTCAATATTATTGTGCTGAAAGCACATATCACATTTATAATTCTTAAGTACCATCAGGTACATTAACATTTAATAAGATATTACAAATATGTACAAGTAAGTGTGTATGTGTGTAAGTGCTCTAAGTAGTTCACTATGTCCCAAGACTCGACTAGACTTAAACAAGTGACTGACAAAGTCCTCACATAAACTAACTTCTTGACCGACTGGCAACCAGAACAGTCTGCTTGAACAATGAAAAGAATGCTAAGCCCAATAGCCATACAATATCAAGCGACTGCGACACAGAATCAGGAACAAGGAGATAATATAACGACACTAAGTAGGGACCATCTGCAGATCCTCCACAAAAGTTACAAAACTCCCATACTACTGAATCTACGTTCAGCATAGGAAAAACGCGACTGTGACAATACACAGAAACCAGTACAAAATTAGGTCAGATGCTATAGCTAAGGACCTGAGATGTTCAGAGTGTCTATGTGACACACAACCTCAGTACAACGTCGAAAATCACAAAGTCTATACAATGTTCTGTGAACAAAGTTCTACAGAACTAACAAGAATAATGAGACAGACAATCTGTCAAACCACCAAGCGAGTCTCCGGCAGACTGACTACTTCACGAGAGGTGAGGACACCCCCCCTCGATCACGTGATAGCCCCGTGGACAGCGCAGCTCAGAAGCCGGCAGTATAACGAGCGACAAGCGATAATTACAGTAGTTTGACAATCAAGACTAACTGAGCACATTTTATATACATCCTAACAACATAAGCTACGTCAAATAATATAAGGCAATACATTTGCGATTTAGCTATTATTGCAAATATAAGCAATATAAAATTATATGAAAAGGTAATATACATTACATATATACATAATAATCATTGTAACCCATTCAGGGGTTGCAACAAGGTAGAAGGCCAGTTTTCCATTTATACACCTCAATCATATCCTCCCTAATTCTACATCTTTCTAGAGAGTGCAGATTCAGGGCCCTCGGTCTATCCTCATAGGGAAGATTTCTGGTACATGGGATCAACTTTGTCATCCTCCTTTGTACGTTTTACCATGCATTTATATGCATTCTATAATACGGTGACCAAAATTGTGCAGCATAATCTAAATGAGGCCTAACCAAAGACATATAGAGTTGAGGACTTCTGTTATTTATACTTCTTGATAAGAAGCCAAGATTCTGACAGCTTTATTGAGAACACATATGCACTGTTGTCTTGGTTTGAGATTACTGCTAACCTGAACTCATAAATCCTTTTCACAATTCGCAATATTAAGATCTACATTATTTAGTTTATATGTGGCATAGTTATTTTCCTGTCCAAAATTTAGAACTTTGCATTTGTCTGTATTAAACTGCATCTGCCACTTATCCAACGACTGCATCAGTCTATTCAAATCATCCTGGTATGCTGTAATGTCCTCATTAAAATGAATTGATTGGCCTATTTTGGTGTCATCAGCAAATTTGCTTATGTCACTATTTATTCCCTAATCTATGTCGTTTATGTAAATTGTGAATAACAAGGGGCCCAACGCTGACCCCTGTGGAACACCGCTTGTGACATGCACCCATTCTGATTTCTCCAGTTATGCAAACTCTCTGCTGCCTATTTGTCAATCATGCCTCTGCCCAGGAAAAGACTTACTGAAGTCCATATACACAATATCATATTCAATTCCATGATCTTCCTCTTCAAATACCTTAGTGAAGAAAGTTAGTAAATTCGTACAACAGGAATACCCCTTTGTTAAACCGTGCTGAGATTCATTAATCAATTTATGCCTTTCAAGATGGCTATGAATTACTTCTGCACTTATTGATTCCCTAAATTTTTCAACTATTAAGGTAAGGCTTATTGGTCTATAGTTCGAAGCTAAGGACCTGTCACCTGCCTGATAAATAGGTATCAAATTTACCATTTTCCACTTGTCTGGCACAATGCCAGTTTGCAGTGATATATTGAAAAGATTAGCCAAAGGTATGCTAAGTTCCTCTTTACTTTCCCTTAAAACCCACGCAACCCTTGCCCATCCCCTCTTTTGATATGTCAATATGTGTGCCTCTCTTTTGACCAATGAGTTGTTTAAATCTATTGCTAATTCATTTTGGATTATTTTTTTAAATCTAATTTCCCTAATCGGAACAAAAGTTATCCTAACAGCTAGCACTATGCTCTGAAACATGTCATATTGGCAACCAACACCACCTACCTGACCCAGAGTCATGTCATCCCAATTTAACCCAGCCAGGTAATTTCTCAGTCCCATGAAGTCGGCCAAGCGAAAATCTGGGACAGAGACTTGACTGTAGTTATATGGGTAATGCCAGGATATATTGAAACTGAGTGATTTGTGATCACTTTACCAAGCTCATCATTAACCTCAAGATTATTAACTAGTGATTCTTTGTTGGTACGAGCCAAGTCAAGCAGGTTGTTTCCGCTAGTTGGTTCTGTCACAAACTGTTTTAAAAAGCAATCCTAAACCGTATCAAGAAAGTCGATAGACTGAAGATCAATTTGTCTAAAGTTAAAATCTCCCATTAACACAACATTTTCATATCTAGACGCCTTATGAATTTCGTCCCATAGCAGCCTACTGCACCCCTTATCAAGGTTAGGAGGCATTTGAATCACAACCAAAATTAATTTTTCATAACCCTCGAGAAACTGTAGCCGAACAGATTCTGCGACCGATGTTTCTAATCTTATATCTTGTCTACCACAACAATTTAAATTATCTCTGACATCACCACTCAACCATCTTTCCTGTTGACCCTATCAATGTATGTTGCATTCAGAAGGCATTTCTCTATCTTTCAAGTTAAACAAGGTTTCTGTTATATCTATGTCTATATTACCTACACTTGCAAGTAATCTTAACTAGTCTATCTTATTTCATAGTCTCCTACTATTAAGGGAGCTAGTCACTCGTTGCCCTCTACTTTCTCTCTTTGTTGAACAATCGTTTTGCCTTTACTAGCATCTTTATTTTAAATATTGTCTTTTAAACATATTCTTGGGGTATCCTTGTAATATCTGCGTTTTTTCATCCCTAGTACTGCTGCCTGATTGTTTCCCACAACCACCCATACCTCTATAATCTATCAGTTTAAATTCTTAGACAGGTTCTCAATGACCCCTCAATCAAATTGGCTAATACAACCACTCCAACCCCATACATATTACGTTTGCCATAGAGTTTTCCGGGTTATCAATGACTTGTCCCAATGATGGGGATTCACTGATTATCTATATCCTTGAAGAGAGGGAGTATACGGGACAGATAGTTACGGGGATTAGTATAGCATTATTATAGAAACGTTATAAAATAAAGTAATACATTGATCAAATAATAGCAGAAGTTAACACTTCTTCAAGAATCTCTGTAGGAATTTAGAAGTTGAGAGATCATGATAAATACCTCCATAGTAAATAAATACTTGAGATCCAGCATTTAATGAGACTTAAATAATTTATATACTACCAGATTCATTTTAACTACCAGTATAAAATTGTTATTTATCTAATGTTGGCTGTTTGAAATTCCTAAATATTATATTTAAAAAAGTGTAGACTACGATCACAATTAAATTAAATCAATAATCAATTTATACAAAGAGTTTACTGGGAAGATGACAATCACTGTATAAACGCCACTAATCTTTTCACCTAAGTTCTTTGTTGATAGTGTGTCATAATTTCTCCCCAAGTGCCCTGCAACGTGTTTATAAAGAACTGAAAAACTGTGCATGGAAAGAGATCTTATGGTTGACAGCAGTAAATATATTGAAGCCAATCAGCAAGTGTGAGTAGGAGCAACTGCCTTGTAGAACCTTCTAACTATAAAGTATGGATTCAGCTTATCCACCTGTAAATTTGTGTACCCTAGCTCAATATAGGTGTGTCCTCTGAATACACAAGAGTAGATTTTTCGGTACACCCAATTTCTAGACTAAGTTCAATTAAAATAATCAACATACATTAGAAATGCCTCTTCATCATGATGCTTTCTTTGAAGACTTGTGTCCCACGTTGTTTAGCGGCAATCACATTTTCTAAATTCACATACGTAGTTCTAAATTCATATAATTTTACCCAATTCATAGATATCATTTAATAATAATTGCATATATTTTGTACTCAACTCCTAAATATAAGTTAAAGGATTTATAATCTATTAAATAAATAAAGTAGACTTATCTAGCTTCTTAATCCGATTGGGTGCAAATTAATCACACCTTGTTTTTAATAAATTGTAAGTTTGCTTAACCCTTATTATTATATTCACGAAACCCGGTGAACCTACATGGTTGCAAAACAAAGAAAAGGGTGAAGGATGTTAAAGAATGAATAAGGTAACGGCAGATCACACGAGCTATCAAGGAAACCTAGAGTTGGCGTAATAAATCCTTTTCAGTCATAAGTCAAAGTGCTTACCTATAAGCTAATTGTTCTTCACATTTTATGCTCTTTCTTTCTTAGATAATTCATTCCTCTCTTCATGGAAAATTACAATTTCTAGAAAACATCAAATTAATCGAATTTTTCACACTGACAGTGTTAGGAGATCGATGAAGTCGACTTTAACGACTCCCTCACTGACCATATAATTCCAGAGAGCTAAGCCTATAACATCTGTCTTTCATCATAGGTCTCCTACACATGACTGGTGTTGATTCCATAATATCTTCCGGTTCCTCTTTAAATTAGGTGTTGATACAAAATTGCACATTCGCATTTCAATATATTTATCAAACATTTTTAATGTAGAATTCGATAACTGGAATTATAAAGATAAACAGAGGAGCCTCTGTCTTCACCTGTCACACGGATACAAAATTTGGAAATGTTCTATGTGCATACTGCACGAAAGTTGTTGAATTGATGGACTGACCACATCGACTCAAGGTTGAGGGACTGATTACCTCATTCTCCTCCTGTTCTTCAAGATTCTCCTTTGTATGGACTGATGAAGCCACTGTGTGGCGAAACGTTTCCTCAATAAAGATACCCAAGAGTTGCACATGTGTCTAATTTATCAACATGTCGGTTCTCTGAACCATTCATCTACAACTTAAAACATATTTTCCAGTTTTCTTTTCTCATCTGAATTTTATTTAATATTTTCTTCAATTCGTAGTTCTCCACAATCTCATTTAATAAAATTGGTACAAATGGCAAAATGACATAGAATCATCTCAAATTAAATGTAAAATACTCTATATTAAGATAACTGCATTCATTGGTTATAGCTGATCAAAAGAGACATTCCTTACTTATTAAAGGGGAAAAATCTGCTTAATAATATTGGCAAATTTATATTTACACACCTGAAAATAAGTGATAAGCTGTGCTTTTGTAAATTCACTAATGTTAAAAGTTTAAAGTTTTGGAAACTGGGACTCATACCCCCATATGAGCGCCTACATGAGCGCCAGACTAGTTACCTGTGCTTCAGAATCTCTACAACCACGGTGCTGTAAACACCACCTCTAAGGCTGAGGGACTGATTACCTCATCTTTTGTATATAGTTCTTCTGTTTTCTATTTATGTCCTAGAATCTGTATTGATAAAGCCACTGGATGGCGAAACGTCTACAATAAAGATAACCAGATGTTGCAAAAGTGTCTTAACTGTCCTTGACTTGCACTTAACTCTCTGGCTTGGATCGCACTTATTATTTTGAATTTGTAGTAGTGTTGCCTTATGACAACACTCCTGCGCCCGGCTCTAGGCCTCTCCCACTTCTGGTACTGATTTCACTTTCAAAATTATTTAAGTATTTTGTAGCCCTCGCCTCTCTTTTCTGGTTTAGGCAGCTTGTATTTCACTTCCCGACTTGTTCACTGATCTCTAACACTTTATATGATCCCTCTAATATCCTTGGATAGACCAGAAAGAGCCCAAAACCCGTAAGCACTGAGTATGCTGTGTGTGTGTGTGTGTGTGTGTGTGTGTGTGTGTGTGTGTGTGTGTGTGTGTGTGTGTGACTACGCTCACACGGCCTTCCATGACTACGCTCAGAGAATCTTCCATGACTAAACTCACACAACCTTCCATGACTACACTCACACAACCTTCCATGACTACACTCACACAACCTTCCATGACTACACTCACACAACCTTCCATGACTACACTCACACAACCTTCCATGACTACACTCACACAACCTTCCATCACTACACTCACACAACCTTCCATGACTACACTCACACAACCTTCCATGACTACACTCACACAACCTTCCATGACTACACTCACACAACCTTCCATGACTACACTCACACAACCTTCCATGACTACACTCACACAACCTTCCATGACTACACTCACACAACCTTCCATGACTACACTCACACAACCTTCCATGACTACACTCACACAACCTTCCATGACTACACTCACACAACCTTCCATGACTACACTCACACAACCTTCCATGACTACACTCACACAACCTTCCATGACTACACTCACACAACCTTCCATGACTACACTCACACAACCTTCCATGACTACACTCACCCAACCTTCCATGACTACACTCACACAACCTTCCATGACTACACTCACACAACCTTCCATGACTACACTCACCCAACCTTTCATGACTACACTCACCCAACCTTTCATGACTACACTCACCCAACCTTCCATGACTACACTCACACAACCTTCCATGACTACACTCACCCAACCTTCCTTGACTACACTCACACAACCTTCCATGACTACACTCACACAACCTTCCATGACTACACTCACCCAACCTTCCATGACTACACTCACACAACCTTCCATGACTACACTCAAGGTCTTACACCTACAATACTCCTGCAAGGTCTTACACCTACAATACTCCTGCAAGGTCTTACACCTACAATACTCCAGCAAGGTCTTACACCTACAATACTCCAGCAAGGTCTTACACCTACAATACTCCAGCAAGGTCTTACACCTACAATACTCCAGCAAGGTCTTACACCTACAATACTCCAGCAAGGTCTTACACCTACAATACTCCTGCAAGGTCTTATACCTACAATACTCCTGCAAGGTCTTACACCTACAATACTCCTGCAAGGTCTTACACCTACAATACTCCTGCAAGGTCTTACACCTGCAATACTCTTGCAAGGTCTTACACCTACAATACTCCTGCAAGGTCTTACACCTACAATACTCCTGCAAGGTCTTACACCTACAATACTCCTGCAAGGTCTTACACCTACAATGCTCCTGCAAGGTCTTACACCTACAATACTCCTGCAAGGTCTTACACCTACAATACTCCAGCAAGGTCTTACACCTACAATACTCCTGCAAGGTCTTACACCTACAATACTCCAGCAAGGTCTTACACCTACAATACTCCTGCAAGGTCTTACACCTACAATACTCCAGCAAGGTCTTACACCTACAATACTCCTGCAGGGTCTTACACCTCCAATACTCCTGCAAGGTCTTACACCTACAATACTCCAACAAGGTCTTACACCTACAATACTCCTGCAAAGGTCTTACACCTACAATACTCCAGCAAGGTCTTACACCTACAATGCTCCTGCAAGGTCTTACACCTACAGTACTCCAGCAAGGTCTTACACCTACAATACTCCAGCAAGGTCTTACACCTACAATACTCCTGCAAGGTCTTACACCTACAATACTCCAGCAAGGTCTTACACCTACAATACTCCTGCAAGGTCTTACACCTACAATACTCCAGCAAGGTCTTACACCTACAATACTCCTGCAAGGTCTTACACCTACAATACTCCTGCAAGGTCTTACACCTACAATACTCCTGCAAGGTCTTACACCTACAATACTCCAGCAAGGTCTTACACCTACAATACTCCAGCAAGGTCTTACACCTACAATATTCCTGCAAGGTCTTACACCTACAATACTCCAGCAAGGTCTTACACCTACAATACTCCAGCAAGGTCTTACACCTACAATACTCCTGCAAGGTCTTACACCTACAATACTCCAGCAAGGTCTTACACCTACAATACTCCTGCAAGGTCTTACACCTACAATACTCCAGCAAGGTCTTACACCTACAATACTCCTGCAAGGTCTTACACCTACAATACTCCAGCAAGGTCTTACACCTACAATACTCCTGCAAGGTCTTACACCTACAATACTCCAGCAAGGTCTTACACCTACAATACTCCTGCAAGGTCTTACACCTACAATACTCCAGCAAGGTCTTACACCTACAATACTCCAGCAAGGTCTTACACCTACAATACTCCTGCAAGGTCTTACACCTACAATACTCCTGCAAGGTCTTACACCTACAATACTCCTGCAAGGTCTTACACCTACAATACTCCAGCAAGGTCTTACACCTACAATACTCCTGCAAGGTCTTACACCTACAATACTCCAGCAAGGTCTTACACCTACAATACTCCTGCAAGGTCTTACACCTACAATACTCCAGCAAGGTCTTACACCTACAATACTCCTGCAAGGTCTTACACCTACAATACTCCAGCAAGGTCTTACACCTACAATACTCCTGCAAGGTCTTACACCTACAATACTCCAGCAAGGTCTTACACCTACAATACTCCTGCAAGGTCTTACACCTACAATACTCCTGCAAGGTCTTACACCTACAATACTCCTGCAAGGTCTTACACCTACAATACTCCAGCAAGGTCTTACACCTACAATACTCTTGCAAGGTCTTACACCTACAATACTCCAGCAAGGTTTTACACCTACAATACTCCTGCAAGGTCTTACACCTACAATACTCCAGCAAGGTCTTACACCTGCAATACTCCAGCAAGGTCTTACAGCTACAATACTCCTGCAAGGTCTTACACCTACAATACTCCTGCAAGGTCTTACACCTACAATACTCCTGCAAGGTCTTACACCTACAATACTCCTGCAAGGTCTTACACCTACAATACTCCAACAAGGTCTTACACCTACAATACTCCTGCAAGGTCTTACACCTACAATACTCCTGCAAGGTCTTACACCTACAATACTCCTGCAAGGTCTTACACCTACAATACTCCTGCAAGGTCTTACACCTACAATACTCATGCAAGGTCTTACACCTACAATACTCCTGCAAGGTCTTACACCTACAATACTCCTGCAAGGTCTTACACCTACAATACTCCTGCAAGGTCTTACACCTACAATACTCCAACAAGGTCTTACACCTACAATACTTCTGCAAGGTCTTACACCTACAATACTCCTGCAAGGTCTTACACCTACAATACTCCAGCAAGGTCTTACACCTACAATACTCCAGCAAGGTCTTACACCTACAATACTCCTGCAAGGTCTTACACCTACAATACTCCAGCAAGGTCTTACACCTACAATACTCCAGCAAGGTCTTACACCTACAATACTCCTGCAAGGTCTTACACCTACAATACTCGAGCAAGGTCTTACACCTAAAATAGGCTGTATCGAACAATTTAGTTATACCTTCTCCTTTAAAGTCGGGCAAGAGATACCCCAGTCGGGCGATACTCGACAACTGGCTTCGTTTTACTGAGCTGCAGAGTTTAATGAATGACCAGTAATTAAAACTAGAATTTGTTTCCGTTATTTGCTCCCCCAGGAAACACTGGACACTTTTAAATAACGTTTTGGAAAATCCATTTATCAGAGCGATGTTGCTTGTTTCCCCTAGTGGACTTTGCCCATCAGCCTCTGTTAGAGTCACTCTAAATTCTATAACTATTTTGCCTAAATCTAGAAATGCTCCGGGAACTCCAGGAATTCTAAATTCTAGAAAATTATCTTTTAGTTTTTGAGAGAGAGGAAGGTTTACTGGTAGAGTATCAAAACTCTGAGTGCGAGCTATGGAACTCTCAACTTGTCTCAGTCTATGCTGTCGCGGGAATTGATTAATGACGCTTGAAGAATAATCATTTAACGGGACTTTGAGTCCGCTGTTTTCAGCCCCGACACCCGCCATGGCTAATAAGCAACTGTTTATACGAGAGAGAATACATCCGTTTTATAACCAACTTGGCTTCGTCGGCGTTTATTTAACCTGCATTTATTATTCAACCGTCGCTTAGCCACCCTGTTTACTCTGCCACCTGTAATAACTTTCTTTGCAACTCCTTTTAAAGCATCTATCCCGTGAGATTTAAGAGCAGCTTTCATGTCTGTTTTTCCAGACTGATAATCATCGAGCATTTTAGTTCCAAATTCTACTGCACTTGGCGCAGCCACTCTGAAAAGAAAAGGTAAAGCTCTTTTAGCTAGACCCGCTAAAGCCGAAAAAAATCCCCCACCTCGGACTCTGTATGGCGCGTGAAAAGTTTGTATATCCCCCAGACCAGCTCCCACATGGGAGGGTTTTAGGGAGAATAAACTCCGAAATTCCTGCTCAGAGGGCACTTGAAAGGGTACACGCATGTTTGGCGGTTAGAGAAACAATAACCATTTTTACGCAGAGTTGGTTCTATTTATTTATCGGTCTTACATGTAACACTACGGTAGTGGAATGACCGCTTTCAAAAGACAGATTACGACCAAACTGATCTGTCATTTTGATAGCTATTTTATCTAATTTAGTTACGCATAGAGGTTTGTACATCATGGGATGAGCGCCTTTTGAATAACTCTCCTGAAAGGCGAAAGCATCCAGAATATTGACTAACTGACTGCCGTATATTTGCGGTTCCACAATATCACTATATATTAAAACATAATCAACTCCGGCAGTGGGATCAGGTTTGAATGGGGCAATCTGCTTGGGGAGAGAGGTCCCCTCGGGCCCGTCACTACGAAATAAATAATATTTTTCAGCACTGCTAAGCCCAAGCACCCGAGCTATTCTCGGTTTAAATTGAGCTTTAAATAAAGTGGCAGCATTGTTTTTTCCCGTAAAGGTTCGCGATCTCGTCGAAACTAAAACCCTCCCAATTCCGACATCATAATTGAGTATTTTCCCTTTCGGGAAATGTGCCGAATAATTATCTCTAAAGGCTTTTTTTAAATCAGCTGTTAGCTGTCGATTAATTTCTTCAATAATATGGCTGGTATCTGTCGATAACACATCATTTTTTGGTAGAAAGTGGTGGACTATTGCTTCTGTACTTATTCCTGTTTCAGTAATGTGATTTTGTATAATGTCAATGCCGCATTCGGCATCGTCTCTTGTTAGAACATTGAATTTTTTGGGATACAAAACATTAAGCAAGGCTATTTCGTAGTTCAAGGATGGATTTAAAGGCGTCGCAGTAATTATATTTTGAAAGGCCGAAGCTGTATTGTCGAAAATGTCAATATTTTCTAAACTGCTCAAATTGATATATTTCCCCGGACCCCCTCTGTCCAAGTTGAGGGACAGAGACAGTATGAGGCAAATACAAAATATAGACCATTATATATATTTTTTTAAAGGCTTAAAAAAACTTTAGTTTGAAGACTTTACATTTTTATTTTTTTATTAGTTACAGCATTTAGGAATAAAATATCCACATCATCGTGCTGTCGTTTGCGTTTTCCGCGTGAAGTGACCTCGACTCCATCAGGCATGTCCATTTCACGCATGCCACTGTCTCGTTTAGTTCCAATCCCACCGGCTGGACCGACGTCAGCACCGTTGGCACCGCCGCTGCTGCTGCTGTTGCCGCTGCCGCCACCGGCACTGCTGCCACCGCCGCCACTGCTAGTGCCTTGCTTCTCCACAGACAGCTGTAGTATTTCCCGTTCTAGAGCTTCGGGGGAGGCGCCGCGTTCAATTTCCACCTCATCTAGGATGATTTTAGGTACTGCCAAGTATGGGGTCACTGACGGTACGAGCAAGCATGTCTGAATTTCCCGTTTCAGTAATATGTCTTGAAATATGTTAATGAGAGGGAGATATTCAGTGTGCCATTCATCAGCCTGTTTTCTGCTCATGCCAATGTATTAATTTAAACCAAATTCGTCGATTCTGTTGCGTGTCCTTGCTCAAACCGCGTACATAATGCGTGTCGAGACTACGCTCTAATTGCTGTTGCGCAATTTCATTCTTTTCAAGACAAGGACCCGCTGAGAACTGGCATATTAGTGCTGCAAGGTGCGGTCTTAAAAAATCCTCTGGCCTGTCGTCGAGGGTGTTGGTGCATGGTGGGGGTGATTTTAGGACAATTTCCCCGGGTGTGCCCCGATCTGCAGCTATGGCACGGTTCACCAGGATTAGCGATTTTCGCTCAATTTTGGAAAAAGGATATTTTTCCCAGAGTGAAAGAGCCGGCTCGTAGGGACGAGCAGAAGTAGCATTGTGGGGATACACGATACAATCCCCATATTCCAGGAATTCTTCGCCCGTTATTCCCCCGACAATTACTGGAAATTTATATTCCATTCTCGTCAACAGTTGGGTTCCTTAGAGTCCTCGCTGAGGGAGTGAGACGGATAATGTTTATCGGTACGTCGGCGGCGGGGTTTAAATACCGCGCTGCTGTAGCCTCCCACTCCTGCGGGTGGGTTGGTAGGGGTTTGGGGGCCGCTCTAGGTCGACATTCGTCTAAGGTGCTTATACAAGCTTTGGGCCCCTTCAAAAGCTTCTATCATATCCCGGAAATCATGCGTAGCATATTCTAAGCGTCTGATTTCAGCCGTCAGTTCTTTCTGATTAAAATTGTCATATAATTTTTCAATTTCATCAAAAGTCTTAGTAAATCTGGTCATGGGGCAATTGACTTTGAAGGATTCGTAGGTTTGCCATAAACTTTGTATCACACGAGCTTTGTAACACACTTGCTGATAAATCTTTCGTCTTGACGTTAATTGATGTAATAATATCGACAAACTGGGGTCCTTTTCTCCTTCTTCATTCAACGGGAGATTAATTCTCTCGGGATAATCAACTGATGGCTGGTCCATTTTTTTTTTTTTTATGAATAGCACTTCGAGAAGGAACTTCTTGTCTCTATCCTGTCCCGGTATTTACTAAAGCGGCCAAAGCTCTTCTCTCGACTTTATGAAAGTTTAAATTTCAATAGGCTAGCCAGAGCGGCTTTTTTTCCGCGGTCTTTTTAACATAAAAACCGCCTAATAATTGTTTTCTCGCCTTGTGATTTTTTATAAATCTTGGCTCTAATCTAATAAGGGTCACTAATTCCCTTACAACGGGCAAAAGTTTTTTATCGATGTACGCTCGACTGCTTGTCAAAGATTTAATGATTTGTAAGATGTTTAAATTATGGTATGGAGGGAATAAAATACCTCTCTTATCCCACCGAATAAAAGAATTATTCTTGAAAAGATTCAGCATGGATTTCGCGTATGGCAATTCTTCTCTCGTGAAATACAGATCAATTATTTCATTTAAATTTGGGGAAGAGTCCTCAGGCGAGAGAGAAAGACTGTTGTTTTTTCTTGATATTAAAGATAAAAGTATTTCCGGCGGGAGTTTATTATTGCCTATTATTATTTTCTGTTTCGGATTTTTTTTTTTACTCTTAGACTCGTCGCGGCAACTACCGCGGGCACGCCCGCCACTGCAGCCGCCGCAGCCGCTGCCACCGCCACTGCCGCCACCACCGCCACCGACGCGCCCGCCACCGCCGCGGGTGCCATTACAGCGAGCGAGCTTATTTGTTTTTTTTATGGGGGACTCACCAGTCTCAACAAAGAGGTCGGACGGGTGCCCGCTCGTGGGAGGTGGTGGCTCGAAGCGGCAATTACCCTTATGAGGGCGAGTTGCTACGCTGGGGCAGGTGCTGACCTTCTCATCCTTGCTTTGGGCTGGTTTCACTTTCACTCTCGAGAGGCTGGAAGATTCCTTCCTACACACCATAGTGGTGGTTGCAGTGCTTCTGCGAAGGCGGGGAAAAGGAGATTCGCGCTTAGGAGTGGGTAAGATATTTGTTCCATTTTTAAAAATATATTTTTCGGCGGTTAGCCGAGGGATGAGACAAAATTCCTTTACCACCATTTCGATTATTTTTTACTTTATAAAACTACTAATCAGCGAGATGACCAGAGGTAAGAGTGTAGTTAAGATGGCTCCTCCACGCTTCGAAAGAAGAATATTTTTTTTTTTATAAAGTGGAGTTCGTTTACGGGCAACGGTGAGAATGTCTCCTCTAAACTTCTTTAATTTGCTCAAAATAGTCGGTTCTACTGTTAGATTTTTCTTAAGAAAATTAGTAAATATCTCAGATATGCAATTAATTTCTTTTTTTTTTAATTCCTTAATACAGTGGACCCCCGCATAACGATGGCATCACATAGCGATTATTTCGCATACCGCTTACTTTAATTGCAAAAATTTTGCCTCACATACCGCTTAAAAACCCGCTTACCGATTTTCGTCCGAGACGCGCTCACATGTTCCGCCGGTGGCATTGTTTACCAGCCAGCCTCCGCGGTAACATCCAAGCATACAATCGGAATATTTCGTATTATTACAGTGTTTTCGGTGCTTTTTCTGGAAAATAAGTGACCATGGGCCCCAAGAAAGCTTCTAGTGCCAACCCTACAGCAATAAGGGTGAGAATTACAATAGAGATGAAGAAAAAGATCATTGATAAGTATGAAAGTGGAGTGCATGTCTCCGAGCTGGCCAGGTTGTATAATAAACCCCAATCAACCATCGCTACTATTGGTGGTACAGCTGCTGCTGCTGCTGCACTGTCAGCTGCTGCTGCTGCTGCACTGTCAGCTGCTGCTGCTGCTGTAGCACCGTTGTTGGTGTGGCTTATTGAGAATACCAAGAAACAATTAACCCCAGAGGATTTGCCACCCAGGATAACCCAAAAAAGTCAGTGTCATCGAAGACTGTCTAACTTATTTCCATTGGGGTCCTTAATCTTGTCTCCCAGGATGCAACCCACACAAGTCGACTAACACCCAGGTGAACAGGGAAAAATGCCTGGAACTAGTGCTCATATTGGTGAATTTAAAGCCAGCAAAGGTTGGTTTGAGAGATTTAAGAATCGTAGTGGCATACACAGTGTGATAAGGCCTGTTCTGGAAGAAAATGCCAAACAGGACCTACAGTACTCAGGAGGAAAAGGCACTCCCAGGACACAGTGTCTCATCAGTCATTGCTGCATCTTCAATAAAGGTAAGTGTCATTTATTCTTCATTTAGAAGACTAGTACATGCACAATATATACTGTGCATGTACTACTCTACTATTGTGCATGTATCCTTCTCTTTGTGTGTGGGAAAATGTATATTTCATGTGGTAAAATTTTTTTTTTCATACTTTTGGGTGTCTTGCACGGATTAATTTGATTTCCATTATTTCTTATGGGGAAAATTCATTCACATAGCGATTATTTCGCATAACAATTACCCCTCTTGCACGGATTAAAATCGTTAACCGGGGGTCCACTGTAATACGATTGCGAGCTTTAGCTGGAAGTTTGTTTAATAAAATTAATAACTCTCTGTGTTGCACTGCCAGGGGCTTACCCCTGTCTGACATTTTGCATGTCCTTCTCGTGCACCCAGCTATCTGCACTTCGGGGATAACCCACCCAGCTCACCAGATATTCTCTACTGCCATCAGTTTTTCTTCTCCGTCTCAATATTTTAATGGGAAAAAATTCAGGTAGAGATGTTTCTATTAATTCCTGAGCGTAAAATTGCCCGAGTATTTTTTCCCCGCTCAGGTCGATAAGAGAATATGTGGGGATTACTTGCGAATTATCAAACGATTGGATTTTAAAAATTTCTTCGGTGTTTTGAGGTCAATAACTCTTGTGAAATATCCCCCGGTGGCTAGTTATCCGCACATGCACTCCAGGAGTCAGTCGTGGACTAGTACGAGGCTGATGAGGACGGGCATTTAAATACATTAGCCCAAACTGCCGACGAATGTCTCGAGGAAGACTCAGAGAATGCACTTGTTGTGGAGTATGACCTTTCTTGAGAGAGGTGTGAGGAGTTGAGTTGTAAGTTTCTACTATGGCTGGTAATACCTCTATATATTTTAAAGAATTTGTTAAAGTCATATAGCGGTAGATTCTATGCTTAAGCGTGCGAATAGCTCGTTCCGCTATTGCAGCCTTAGTGTCCGAGAAGGTACTGTATAATTTAATATTTTTTTTTTTTAGGTAATTCAGAAGAGGACGATTATAAAACTCGGTCCCTCTGTCCGTGTGTAATCTCGAAATTCCACGGAAGGTGGGGCTTTCTATAATATTTCGTAAGGCTGACAAGACGCTTTTTGAGTTTTTTCTGACTAGTCCTACCGCCTTCATTAACCTTGAAAAGACATCAATGCATAACAAAATATATTTAATGCCGCCATTGTGGGAATGTAATAAAGTCATGTCCGCCAAGTCGCAGGTGAGTATAATGCGAGGGGCAGCGGCTATGATTTTCCGTCTGGGAAATCGCAGAGGCTGCAATTTATGCAAAGTATAGGCCCTCTGAGAAGAGAGATAATCTACTACGTCTTTATAAGTAATAGAGGCGTTTTTCTCCCTAGCTGCTCTAAAAAGTTTGTTAACATTCCCAGTAAAGCCACCGGGGCTATTGACGTCTCTATATACTTTTTCTAGAATTTTCTTTTTATGTGAATTTAAGGCCATTTTTGTTTTTACCAGTGGTATACAGTTTCACAGTTGCCCTCTCCGGTAATGAAGCTTCGTAATTGAATTTCCTCTGGAGCGGTTAAATCAACCAGAAGATAGCCGTATTTATCCGCAGTGACGTGACGATATATCTCAACAAATTTCGGGGCTAGATTTTTTCCATAAATTTGTCGCCCGAGACATTCCAACTGAGACAGATCTCGTTGTCTTAATAAAATATATTGGCTACAATTAAGCGTGATCGTGCGAGCGTATTTTCCTTGTGGAAATAAATTTTGAGATATGAGAATTACGGATATTTGCTCGTGTCTTCCTCTAGTAAATATATTAGCTATAATATCACTCTTAACTGCTTCATTAAAAAGGTCATCAATTATATACAGAGAGCTATTGTCTGTCTCAAGGGGATTTTGGTAATCCGCCGGGTTAATGAGACCTTTCACTAAAATGATTTTCTCACTAAGAGAGGTGATTTGTTTCAAAGGGTGAGTTTTATCATCCAGACTGGAAATGATTATTCTCGCGAAAGAACCGGCATATTTCTGACATAAACGCTCCACTAGACTGCTCTTGCCTGCTCCGCTAAAACCAGCAACAAGTATTCTTGCAGGCTCTCTGAAAATATTCAACTCTTCCTCTGTAAAGGTACAGACCTTGTCCATCTTCCCATCTCAAATGAGCCTTTTTGTGGAAGAATCATCTTATATATAAACATTCCTTTTTAGTTCAAAGCAGAGGGGAGGGGGGAGTTTATCCCGGAGATGAAGATAAGAATGCCAGCATGTCCTTCTCCCGCCAGAAGACCATAGAAAAAAGCCCGACCGACAGTGAAGGTCGTCTGGATATTACGCAGTTTCACTTCCTCGGGCGGGGCCCCTACGCCAGGTGGCGGTGGGTAGAATGGAGGTCACAGACAAAGAGAAGCAGGCTCCGCCACTTTCTGCCAGCTGATGGCTATTTATTTATTTTTATTTTGGGGAAAAATATATTATTATTATTATTATTATTTTTAAGAATATTTAGTTTTGGCGATGGACAGAATCTATAAATTAATCTTTCCCTCGCCTCGGCTTTATACAAATGGGAAATTCACATGACTATGGCAATTTACGTAATCCTCCCTACTTGCCCGGTCTAAATTCTTATTTTTTCGTTCGGGAAAAGAGTTCTTCCCAGATTTTATCCCTCTTACTTTATTGACAATAAGAAATCTTTTCTAGATTATATTTATAATATATAGACTTGCAGGGATTTTTGTTTAAAAGATTCTCGTGAAAATAGAGAGAGACTGATGTGAAAAAACTGTACCTCTACTTTGGGGAAAATTAAGCACCTTATGAGCACGCTATCCTAAAAGTGAGCTATAAATACGCTCACCTTTTCGTCTAGGGCGAAAGGTGCTCTTCCCGCTCACTCAAGAAAGTTACCAGCTTAGATTAGAGCAGGTAAAAACTTCTCTATCTATGGGAGATTAAAATATTATCTATAATTTAAATAATTTATGGAATATGAGAGTGTGTGTGTATTTACAGCTATGGCTCGTCACCCAGCTCGCAGATGCCACCTATGCGGGCGATTATACCCTCAGGATGCAGCTCATCACACATTCTCCTGTAGTTTCTGTGGGCTATCAGTGTGTGTAGCGAATGTCACAGCTCATCGCAGGAGATGCGTGACAGGTGAGATTACCAGGTTATTGCTCTGAATTGATGTTTTCTTAAAACTGCTATTTTCAGATAATGAAATAAGTCTTTGAGCTAATAATAATTTTTTCCAACAGTTGGGGCGGGGCAATACTCCAAGCAGATGATCCGGGGGGCGGGCCAGGAAGAAAGAGGTCAGCGCTCTTTTCTTAATCAATTATTTTTATTAACAGTCAAACATTTTTAAGATATGTTTATAAAGTATCTCACTAACAAGAATAAAAATCATTTTGAGAACTGCATATATTCCATAGATTGCTTAGCTTCTCCCAGTTTTATACTTTAACAGTAACATTTTTTTAAAAGATTGCTCGAGTTATAATTAGTTTAGTATGACACTAAAACAAAAGAATAATAAATAACTTTCTCTAATTATATTATGCAGATCAGTGTGTGTCCCCCGATGAATCTTCGACCGTAACACTCCCACAAGAGCAAGTTGAGCCGATTGCCGGTCCCAGTGGATGGAGACCAGCCGCCACAAGTGACAGCTCCTCTTCCAAGGATCATTACTACTCTTTCTTGGGTTCCCCCTCCTCTGCTAATCGAAGGTTCACTTCAGGTAAAAAAAATTTTTGTTCAGATGAGGAAGAGAGTGAAATGGGAGACGATTCCATTTCAGAGGAACCACATATCTTACAGCGGTCGGAATGTTTTCAAGGTCACTTCTGTCGAATAAAATATTCAATTCCTGCCTCTCATAAACACGACCCCATATTATTTCTTCAGTCCTTCGCAACAATATTTATGCAGCATATATTACAGTTTTTCACTGTTCTATCAGGACGAGCACTTTATGAAAATGCTCTTAGGATTTATGCCGAACTGAGCCTTATTTTGCGCAGACAGTCGCTACTGGGAGAGGATGACAGTCGTGAGCATTATATAACTTTTCCCGCGCAACTAGTTACACGAGATGATATATCTCGGCTCTTACGGTCATGGAGGGAGTACCTTAGCACGCGATTAGAAACTGAAATTTCATCGGGCGAGGGATCAGGCTTCATACTAGATTATATAAAGGGTTTTCATATTGTAATATGCAAGAATGGAGTGCGTGGATACCTAGGAGACTATATAGAATATCCCACATCTTTACGAGGGAAAAATCAGATATTTAACCCGAGAGGAGTAAAAAATAGCTGTTTTATTCAATGTCTGGCGGCCTTTTTCTGTCGTAGACTTGGCTGGGGCTGGTATAAAATCAGACGATATTTATCTAGATGTGATAGCCTTCAGAAATTTGTCAATTACTCGCGAGTGACTCTCCCTGTCCAGTGGAGTGACATCCACAAACTCGAGTCTGACAACAAAATATCAATATTTATTTATTGCTTAACTTCTCATGAAGGGACCTATCATGCTACTTTATGTCGTAGGGGTAGTAATAAATATTCACTGGTAGTGCCCCTGTTATTGTTGGGAAAGACTCATGTAGCTTTAATCAAACACTTCCAGAAATATATGAGAATTTTCTCCAGAAAACATTCACGCAATAAGCACTTTTGCTTGAATTGTTTAAGTGAATATAGTGACATTTGCAACTTAAAAACTCATTTCAATTCATGCGACAACCAACAAAAGTTGATTTTTCCCCCAGCTGGAAGCGTTTGTAAATTCAAAAATACTCACAAGGGCTACTTGCCCTCTCATACTGCCTTTGTGGATTTAGAAGCTTACCTCGATAATCGTAAGCCAGAGGGGGTAATAACAGCTAGACACGTAGCAATAGCTTATGGCTATATAGTGATAGACAGAAATAACACTATAATAGATAGATATGTCCATCGGGGGGTACAGTGTATTGATCATATGTATGATAGACTTTCGTCTTTATGGGATTGGATAAAGATGAACACTCCCTGTTATCCACTTCATATGACCAGGGAGCAGCATATACATTTTGCCATACAGAAGAAGTGCAACTTCTGTCATCAGGACTTTACTCTTACCAAACCAAAGGTGAGGCATCATGACCATCTAATGCCTAAGGCTAATTATTTAGGAGCACTCTGCAATAATTGCAATTTAAGGCAGAAAAATTCAGGTAAATATTTGCCTGTTATTATTCATAACCTATCATATGATATGGCTTTGATAATTAAAGAACTAAGTGTTAAAGCCCCAATCAATGTTTTAATGAAACAGGGATATAAATTTCTAAAGGTAGAAATAGGAGCACTACGTTTCCTGGATAGTCTAGCCTTCTTGTCCGCTGGTTTGGCTAGTTTGGCTCAGGCGCACATAGCTTCAAAATCACCCTTGAAATTCACAGAGGCGATGATAAGTCATCTACCCCCCGAAAGTTGGGGATGCTTATTAACCGGCAAACAAGTGTTTCCTTATGAATATTGCAACTCCCCAGAAAGGCTCGAAGAGAAGACTTTACCCCCAAAAAGAGCTTTCTACAGTTCTCTGTCTAAGAAGCATATTAGCCAAGAAGAATTCGATCATGCTCATCTGGTTTGGGAGAAAACAGCTTGTCAAACTCTAGGAGACTATCTCCTAGTATATCTCAGCTGTGATGTAGGACTTCTGGCTGACATATTCACCTTGCATAGGAGATTATTATACAACATCTATAATCTAGATGTTGTTCACTATGTTTCTCTCCCCGGCTTTGCCTATGATGCTTTCTTAAAAACCAGTGGAGTGGAATTAGAATTAATTACTGATCAGGAGCTTTATAACATCATACAGTCTAATATAAGAGGCGGCTTCACTACTGCTGTTAGGACGTTTGCTCAGGCCAATAACCAGTTCATTAATCCCAATTTTGATGAGAAAAACTTAGTAAGTAAATTTTTGCTATACTGGGATTTTAATTCTCTTTATGGTTCTTGCATGACTGAGGCGCTGCCCTACACAAACATTCGAAAACTCTCACCCGCAGAAATGGCGAGTTTTCTCGCAAATGGTGGTCTTCTCCAGAAGAATCCTCAAGACTCTATAAAAGGTTACTGGCTTCTTATAGACACTCTAGGAATAGCCCCAGAATTAGCTCGCTACACGGATGACTTACCACTATGTCTCTATCACAAACAGATAACATTAGATGATCTATCTGAGTACAGCAAACAGCTATTGGCTATCAGTAATCAAAAACTACCCCGTAAAAATACTAAATTAGTGAGGGACCATCTCCCCAAACGAAACTACCTAATATCATTGCCTTTATTGCAGTTGTTCTTGGAGATAGGTCTACAAATTGAGAAAATTCATAGCATATATGAATTCTCACAAGGAAAATATCTGGCGGGCTTTGTTGAAACGAACGTGAGGCAACGTAATAGTAGCACTAGTAAAGACTGTCAGCGATTATTTAAATTGTTGACCAATTCTGTATTCGGCAAGACATTGTTTAATCCATCAAAATATGCCAACAAAACGAAGCTCATAACATCAGCAGGAGCATTTTTGCGAGCGGTGAGTAAGCCACTATTTAAGAAAGCCATAAAGCTTTCAGAAAACAAAGTATTGGTTACGACGGGGACGCCAGCCATAAAACTCACTTACCCTAATTACATAGGTTACCAGATACTAGAACTTGCCAAATTTAAGCTGTACCATTTTTGGTATATGATTCTTAAGAAAACATACCAAGACAAAATAAAACTAATCTATTCAGATACCGATAGTGTCATCGCCTGTTTAGAGGGCATCAAAAACCTTACTGATGAAATCGGTAAGGAACCATTGAGGAAATGGATAGACACATCTAATTTCCCCACAGATTATCCTCTCTACAATGACTCAAGGAAGGGATCTCTAGGCTTACTTAAAAGTGAGGTGGGGGACCGCCTTATTTCAGAAATAGTCTGCATTAAACCCAAAATGTATAGCATCCTGCTAGCAGATAATAACAACACTATCGCTGCAAAAGGAGTTCCTCAGTCTGAACAACAATTATTAACTCATAATAACTTTAGAAGTGTGCTGGAAGACGGTTCTAAATATACCTTCCAATATAGTCAAATTAGAAATTTAAAAGGTCAGATGACCACTATCACCACTAGGAAACGAGGTCTTAGCTCATTTGATGACAAGCGCTTTTACTTAGATGCCTATCACTCTGTATCCTATGGTCATCCAGATGCCAGAGAAACAAAGTTTAAATTATTTAAAGATAAAACAGATGACAAAGTGGAGGAAGACGAAGAAGCTAATAGCAGTACTGAAGAAGGGAGTACAGAAGAAGAGGAACTAGAGATGAGAGACAGTTGCAATCTTTGGCGGGGAAGAGAAAAAACCGTAAGAGATTTTTTCCCCAGGGTCAAGCATCGACGCGAGAGAGGTAGATCTTCCGCCACTGCTCGTAGTTTCATGCTCTTAGAAGCTAGCTGTTCTGAGGGAGAGGAGGAATAAAACAATGTAATGTTAACTAATAAATATATTTGCTAAGAGAGACTTTTTTGTTTTCACCCTTTGAAAAATTAGGTTATTATCCTTTTTCACACAGATGCCCCCGATGTAGCCGGAGAGCGGGCGCAGGGCTGATAATCACACCCGATGACCTCCAAAGAAGCAGGCTGGCCGCAACACTCCATCAGAGACCCCACCCAATTATTAAGTCGTACCCAGTCACCTGAATCCTTTGTACTGCCTCTCTCCCATCTATCAGAGTGATAGAGTTTGGGGAGTCAGAAGTGATCGTTACTCTACTTCTGTTCCTACTTAGTAATGCTTAGGAATAAGACTCTCTATCCCCTTGGGGGATGATTAAACATATTAAACTCCTACCCTGTCAGCCCTAAGGTCATACAGACCCCCCATTATCTCATTATTTTCCATGGTCATTATCCCGGAATCCGGTTCCCTCGGGGACCAGCTACCCATCCATTACTGCGTTCTTTAAACCCAGCAGTGTTGTGAAGTAGCAACAGTCGCGTCAGTGAGTCGCAGCCCCGGGAAGGGGGGGGGGACTCCCTCGGAGATGGCAAGCTTGTACCCAGTCACCTGAATCCTTTGTACTGCCTCTCCCATCTATCAGAGTGATTGAGTTTGGGGAGTCAGAAGTGATCATTACCTACCTTCTTATACTTAGTAATTACACAGAAATAAGTCTCTCTATCCCCTTGGGGGATGATTAAACATATTAAACTTGTACCCCTGACAGCACCTGAGCTTATGCAGACCACCCATTATCACATTCTTTTCCACACTCATTATCCCGGAATCTGCCACCTGCACACCTGAATCCTTTGTACTGCCTCTCCCATCTATCAGAGTGATTGAGTTTGGGGAGTCAGAAGTGATCATTACCTACCTTCTTATACTTAGTAATTACACAGAAATAAGTCTCTCTATCCCCTTGGGGGATGATTAAACATATTAAACTTGTACCCCTGACAGCACCTGAGCTTATGCAGACCACCCATTATCACATTCTTTTCCACACTCATTATCCTGGAATCTGCCACCTGCACACCTGAATCCTTTGTTCTACTTTATGTACCTACTTATTAATGTATAGGAATAAGACTCTCTATCCCCTTGGGGGATGATTAAACATATTAAACACATACCCTGTCAGCCCTAAGGTCATGCAGACCCCATCATTATCTCATTTTCCATGGTCATTATCCGGCAGTGTTTCTAGATCGACCAATATACACTACTCAGGCCTGTTGGCCCATACTAGGCAGGTCCTTTACAATTCATCCCACTAACAAACATTTGACCTACCCAATTTTCAATGCTACCCAAGAAATAAGCTCTGATGTGCAAGTCCCACTCAAATCCAACCCATCCCACTCATGTATTTATCCAACCTAAATTTGAAACTACCCAAAGTCCTAGCCTCAATAACCCAACTAGGTAGACTGTTCCACTCATCTACTACCCTATTTCCAAACCAATACTTTCCTATGTCCTTTCTAAATCTAAACTTATCTAATTTAAATCCATTACTGCGGGTTCTCTCTTGGAGAGATATTCTCAAGACCTTGTTAATATCCCCTTTATTAATACCTATCTTCCACTTATACACTTCGATCAGGTCTCCCCTCATTCTTCGTCTAACAAGTGAATGTAACTTAAGAGTCTTCAATCTTTCTTCATAAGGAAGATTTCTAATGCTATGTATTAATTTAGTCATCCTACGCTGAATGTTTTCTAACGAATTTATGTCCATTCTGTAATATGGAGACCAGAATTGAACTGCATAATCTAGGTGAGGCCTTACTAATGATGTATAAAGCTGCAGTATGACCTCTGGACTTCTGTTGCTTACACTTCTTGATATAAATCCCAGTAATCTATTTGCCTTATTACGTACGCTTAGGCATTGCTGTCTTGGTTTAAGGTTGCTGCTTACCATAACCCCCAAGTCCTTTTCGCAATCTGTATGGTTAAGTTCTACATTATTTAACTTATAAGTGCTAGGGTTATGGACACTCCCGAGCTTCAGAACCTTGCATTTATCTACATTGAACTGCATCTGCCACTTTTCTGACCAAGAGTAGAGTTTGTCTAAATCCTCCTGAAGTTCCCTAACATCTACGTTTGAATCAATTATCCTACCTATCTTCGTGTCATCGGCGAATTTGCTCATATCACTAGTAATTCCTTCATCAAGATCATTGATATATATTATAAACAACAACGGGCCCAAGACTGATCCCTGTGGAACGCCACTTGTTACTGATCCCCACTCGGATTTAACCCCATTTATGGACACTCTTTGCTTCCTGTCTGTGAGCCATGATTCAATCCACGAGAGCACCCTTCCCCCAATGCCATGAGCTGCTACTTTCTTCAACAGTCTTTGGTGCGGAACTCTATCAAATGCCTTACTAAAATCTAAGTAAATAATATCAAATTCTTTATCGTGGTCAACAGCCTCAAAAGCTTTACTGAAGAAAGTTAATAAATTAGTTAGACAAGACCGGCCTCTTGTGAATCCATGCTGAGTATCATTAATCAAGCTATGCTTATCGAGATGGCTTCTTATAATCTCAGCTATAATTGACTCTAGTAATTTGCCTACAATTGAGGTCAGGCTTATTGGGCGGTAATTTGACGGTAACGACTTGTCCCCTGTTTTAAAAATAGGAATTACATTAGCCATCTTCCACATATCAGACACTGCACCTGTTTGAAGAGATAAATTAAAAATATTAGTTAATGGTTCACAGACTTCCATTTTGCATTCCTTTAGAAAAAACCCATCAGGAAAAATCTGCTGGCAATATAAACCTCATATAATGTGATCAGACTACGACCCGTCACAAACAGTACCTGACTATATAGTTTGCTTCATGTCTGGGGCTATAGAGTCATCATCTGCTCAGCCGGACTCACCCCAGGTAGTTCTGTTTGTGACTTGAAAAAGCCCACTGTGTGGGCGAAACGTAGTCAATAAAGGATCACATTATACTGCATTTGTGTTTATATTGCCATTGTGTCGGTATTTTATACCATTTATTTCCACTGTCTATCTGCTTCACAACCATTTCACTAGTGACTGTGATGTTACATAATTTATCTTCTTCTGATCCACTATAAAAATTAATTACCGGAATATTATTAGTGTCTTCCTGTGTAAAAACCGAGAGAAAATAATTATTTAAAATCGAGCACATTTCATTCTCTTTGTCAGTAAGATGCCCATAGTTATTTTTAAGGGGACCTATCTTATCTCTGACTTTTGTTCTATAGACCTGGAAAAAACTTTTTGGGTTAGTTTTAGAATCCCTAGCAACTTTAATTTCATAGTCCCTTTTAGCTTTTCTTATCCCCTTTTTAATGTCCCTCTTAATGTCAATATACTGATTCATAAGATGACCCTCGCCTCTTTTGATACGCCTATAAATTCCTTTCTTATGCCCTAGTAGATATTTCAGCCTATTATTCATCCATTTTGGGTCATTTCTATTTGATCTAATTTCCTTATAAGGGATAAACGTTCTTTGAGCAGCATGTATTGTGTTCAGAAAACTGTCATATTGATAGCTCTCTTCGTTACCCCAGTCAACAGATGATAAGTGTTCTCTAAGCCCATCGTAATCTGCTAAGCGAAAATCTGGGACTGTTACTGAGTTATCCCTACTATCATACTTCCATTCAATTCTACATGTAATTGATTTGTGGTCGCTGGCAAAAAGTTCCTCTGAAACTTCTAAATTATTAACAAGGGATTCATTGTTTGCCAGAACTAAGTCAAGCAGGTTATTACCCCTTGTAGGTTCTGTCACAAACTGCTTCAAAAAACAATCCTGAACTACTTCTAAGAAATCGTATGATTCTAAATTCCCAGTTAAGAAATTCCAATCAATATGACTAAAGTTAAAGTCTCCTAGAATTACTACATTATCGTGCCTTGTGGCCCTAACAATTTCCTCCCATAGTAGTCTCCCCTGGTCCCTATCTAAATTTGGGGGACGGTATATCACACCTAAAATTAATTTTTCATGCCCCTCTGAAAATTCTATCCAAACAGACTCTGTATGTGTTACTTCAGACTTAATACCTGTTTTTATGCAACAGTTCAAGCGATCTCGGACATACAATGCCACCCCACCCCCCTTCCCGATACTTCTATCTACTTGGAACAATTTAAAACCCTGAATGTGACATTCTGCAGGCATGTCCCGACTTTTTGAATTAAACCACGTCTCAGTAATGGCAAATACATCTATGTTACCTGCACTAGCAACTAGTCTCAACTCGTCCATCTTATTCCTAGCACTGCGACTATTTGTGTAATAAATATTTAATGACCCTCCTATCTCTTTACCCTTCCTGCTCCTTTCTGTTATTCCACTAAACCTATTACTGTCATTGTCAATTAGTGCCACTGGCTTTCCAATATCCTCCTCATTTTGCCTATTACTAGTTCTCCTAGTACTCATGTTACTACCCTGCGACTTCACAGTTTTCCCGCCAAAACCCATACCACTAACTATTCCTAGTTTAAAGACCTAACAGCTCCCTCCACTGCGTTGGCCAGTGCTCCCACCCCACACCTAGATAAGTGAACCCCATCCCTGGCATACATGTCATTTCTGCCATAGAAGAGGTCCCAGTTGTCAATGAATGTTACCGCATTTTCCTTACAGTATTTGTCCAGCCAGCAATTGACACCAATTGCTCTGGACAACCATTCATTTCCAACTCCTCTCCTTGGCAAAATGCCACATATGACAGGTTTGCCACCCTTCTTCCTAATTATCTCTATTGCTGACCTATACCTGCTAATCAGGTCCTCACTCCTACGTCTTCCAACATCGTTGCCTCCAGCACTGAGACAGATAATAGGATTGCTCCCATTACCTCTCATGATGTCATCCAGACGGCTAACAATATCCTTCATCCCAGCCCCAGGAAAACATACTCTCTGCCTCCTACTCCTATCCTTCAAACAGAATGCCCTATCCATGTACCTAATCTGGCTATCCCCAACAACAACAATGTTTTTACCTTCCTTGGCGTCGTCCGTAGTGATGCTCCGAGTAGTCGACTCACATTCGCCAGGTAGCATTACACCACTTGTAGAATTCGTCATGACGTTCTCGATGGTCTTCGTTGGGGTTTCTAGGGATGTCTCACTCACGTCTGCCAATGCTTCCTTGGTGCTCGTTGTGGCATTCCCAGTAGAACACTCACATTCGTCAGGTAGCACCGAGAATGAGTTGGAAGTTTCCACGGCAGTCTTCTGGTTTCTCGTTGTTTCTGCCTCTCCAACCGTTTTCTTAATCTTCAGCTTGGTTCCATGTTGCCCGACCACTGACCAAGCTCCCTTCTTAACCTGGGGACTCACAACAGGTGGATTACTACGAATCCTCTTGTTCTCCTCCGTTAATCGCCGTATCTCCAGTTTAGCAACTCTGAGTTCTTCTCTCAGCTGCTGGTAAAGCTGCTCAAGAGAGGGCATCCTGGTTCAGATTCACAGAGAGCACACAAACAGGTCTTCACAGAGCTAAGTACACGTCACCACTGTGATAAGTACACGTCACCACTGTTATGTACAAGGCCAATATTGTCAAAATACGACACTTGGATCCACTTCGAGGACAGCGTGAAACAAGCTTTTATGCCACAAGACGGGCAGAAAGCAGCAACTTCACTCTGGCTGTACCCTTCTCCAGAACATCACTCCATCTGTGATCATATATACCCAGGATGACTCGAGTATGGAACACATTCGTACAGCATAATGATGTCAACGAGATAAAGTCAGTTGATCAAATGAAAATGCTGGCCAAGAGATAGCTCCAACTTCATCCTGTTCCCTACTTGTATGTCTCATAATAATAAAAATGCTTTCAAATGAGCTGTTGTAGGTAACAGCTCTTAGCTTGCCAATAAAGTTAGAAATCCTAAACCTGTAAATAGCTTGCCAATAAAACTAGGGATCCTTAATCTTGTCAAACCCTGTGTAAAAAAAAAAGAGAGAGAGAGAGAGAGAGAGAGAGAGAGAGAGAGAGAGAGAGAGAGAGAGAGAGAGAGAGAGAGAGAGAGAGAGAGAGAGAGAGAGAGAGAGAGAGTAAGCAGAAAGGCTAGAGGAAAAGGGGTCATAGTTGATGCAGCAAACAGCATCGATTAAGAAATTATAATTCTTGCATCAGATGTGGAAGAGTCAGAGACTAGGGAAGATAAATGCGAGTTTCAGGTCATTGTTCAAGACGATTGAAATAAAGTTGGAATGTATTTTGATAAACAGGATAATCGCTAATGAAATATTGGAGTGACAAGAAGACGTGGTAATCCATGCAGCCTCAGAGGGACTCTTGTAAAAGTGACAAGAAGACGTGGTAATCCATGCAGCCTCAGAGGGATTCTTGTAAAAGTGACAAGAAGACGTGGTAATCCATGCAGCCTCAGAGGGACTCTTGTAAAAGTGACAAGAAGACGTGGTAATCCATGCAGCCTCAGAGGGACTCTTGTAAAAGTGACAAGAAGACGTGGTAATCCATGCAGCCTCAGAGGGACTCTTGTAAAAGTGACAAGAAGACGTGGTAATCCATGCAGCCTCAGAGGGACTCTTGTAAAAGTGACAAGAAGACGTGGTAATCCATGCAGCCTCAGAGGGACTCTTGTAAAAGTGACAAGAAGACGTGGTAATCCATGCAGCCTCAGAGAGACTCTTGTAAAAGTGACAAGAAGACGTGGTAATCCATGCAGCCTCGAGGGACTCTTGTAAAAGTGACAAGAAGACGTGGTAATCCATGCAGCCTCAGAGGGACTCTTGTAAAAGTGACAAGAAGACGTGGTAATCCATGCAGCCTCAGAGGGACTCTTGTAAAAGTTACAAGAAGACGTGGTAATCCATGCAGCCTCAGAGGGACTCTTGTAAAAGTGACAAGAAGACGTGGTAATCCATGCAGCCTCAGAGGGACTCTTGTAAAAGTTACAAGAAGACGTGGTAATCCATGCAGCCTCAGAGGGACTCTTGTAAAAGTTACAAGAAGACGTGGTAATCCATGCAGCCTCAGAGGGACTCTTGTAAAAGTTACAAGAAGACGTGGTAATCCATGCAGCCTCAGAGGGACTCTTGTAAAAGTGACAAGAAGACGTGGTAATCCATGCAGCCTCAGAGGGACTCTTGTAAAAGTCAAACGAAACATGAGGATGAAAACCTTGTCCTGTAACGTCTTTTCTTCCTGGTGTGTTGTAGCGCCTAGTCTACATCGCCGGCACCACTCAACCAGTCATCTTATGAGACAAATTGTAATAATGTTGGTAGAATTACCGACAATATGTTAGGTGAAAGGACACAAGTACAACTAATGAGACATTTTATTGTTGCAACGTTTCGCTCTCCAGGAGCTTTGTCGAGCCATTACATACAGGGACACTGAGGGTGTAAATAAGTATTAGAGTGAGATGTAAAAGCGTAATATAACTCGTAGTAGCTATGTGATAGCAGGTTGTATTGTTTTGAAGAGTATTCTTGCTAATACTTCAGAGATGACGAAGCTGCATTGTTATTTTTCTGTTTGTGTTAGAAATGGCGATTAAGGGCGATTCAAGTCATTTAAATCTGTGGAAACTGGGTTATTTAATCACAAGGTACATGTGTCCTTTTATTTAATATCTTATAGAACACTTGTACAACCTTTGGGTATCTTCACTTTAAAATAAAGATACCCAAATATTGTCTTTTTTCTAAACAATTTATTCAGAATCACCTTATGCCAAGAACTCGTATCAGATTTTTTCTTGATTAAACCAAAACAGCCGTGTAGCAAAGAAAGTGTTCTGGTCTCATACAGGTATATTAGCAGACGTCCGTATCTTATGGGCATTTCCGGTTTCCCACTAATTACCCATCTTAATTTCAATGCCAATTAGTAACCCTTTCCACAGTTAGTGCTGCTCTTAGACCTCCAGCAAATTTTCCTGGTAACTTACAAATTTTCGTCCTTCCGTAAGATCTTTCCATTTCAAATCCCATTTCTAAATCGTCCCTCACGCACGCTAAAACCAAATTCCAATGACAAGCTCTTTTTTCTTTACCTCCAGTCAAAAGTTTACATTGTGCTAATCATTCTTAATACTAGTGAAAAAGTTATTCACTGTGGATGTTACACGTGCATTACTAGGCCTTAAATTTCAATACAGATCATTAATAAAGGGATACAACCGCAATTTCCCAGCATTTTACCACTGTAAGTACTAATTCCTAATTACTTGTTTTCAGGTTGTTAATCTCACACGGGTGGCTCATCTTGGCCGCTGGTAAGTAAGTTTATTCAGGTATACACAAATAGTTACATAGATTATATGGAACGGTTTTTGTAAGCTTAAATTGGCGCCGAGGGTTCTCGAATTAGTGTACAGATTCGTCATGGGAATTTTAGCATCAAAATCGGTTTTAAGCAGGATGGGTTTGGTAAGGAAGGCGAATTGCTTACGTTGCGGTCTAGAAGAAACTGTTTCATGCGGTTTATTTTTGTGAAACATTGGAAGAGGTTCGTACGTGTTTGGGGAGGGTTTTAGGGTTTCTCAGTGGGGGAAGAGCAATACTGTACGTGGTGGCTGATTTCCTATATATCTCATGGGGTATGAGGGAAACCGAGGGAGCAGTTAGGGTTAAGGTGATTGCAGCGGGTATTTATAGAACGTCTTGTAGGAATAGACTTCTTTATGGTGGGAGGTGGGGTACCGTTTTCCCTGCAAGCTATAGGAGTCTTACAGTACAACGGTTACTGCAACTGAGAGAGGGTAAGGCAGCGAGGGGTTGGACTCATCCTGTGGTAGCACCCTAAGGTATGTTCGGAACTTTATGTGGAAGGCGGGAGTTAATGAGTTGCGTGTTTTGTAGTTGTGGTAAGTTACGTGCGCTTGAGAGTGTATGCATGTGATGGGGATGTGCGACTGAGATCTTGATTTGTTCGAAGTCTGGTCATTAAATCTAAACAAGACAGACAAAACATAATATTTCGGTATATGCTTTTCCTTTTGTGAAACTGGACCAGTTCCCGACTATGGCCGGGATTGTACCTCTTCTTTTGCTGATGTTTTTGGTGACGTAGTGATGTCTGTTGGGACTTTCTCGGGGTCCTCTGTCATGTAGTACACAGATGTCATGCTGATATCAGCACCAATAGTTTAGTGATTAATTGCCTTTTTAGGGAATTATTATAAGCATTCTAATTGGTGTGTGAGAAAAATATTGTCTTATGTTATCCTTTTGTAAAACGACCACCATATGAGGTTCGTCGTTAATTTTTATGACGGAGGGCGCAATATTTCAGCTACCTAAGATTGTATCATGTTAAGTAGTTATCTCTAGGGATTTCTCCTATTATGTCACTCCATGAAAGAGCAAACCTTATTGTTCTGGGAACGTAGAAGTTGTCATCGCTAGTTTTTTTTTTTTTTTTTTTTTTTGGGGTGGGGGACGTGTGTGTCCTATTTTGTCATGTTTGAACCTTTTTTCAGGGGTTTATTGCATGTAATTTTATCACTTATGAATGTATATAGGCTATGGTGGTCAAATGAGCACTTTTACTCATTCTCACTTACACCTTTCGAGTTGGACCACCTGGCAACGGTATACAGTTGGGAGAGGCGGGCGCCAAGGTTTTGCAAATTAGTTATTTTGTCATATGAACATGTGGGTTCATATTTGATTTGGAAGGCAGGTAGCGGGTTGGCTGGGGTAACGGGTGTTTTATCATGTTGTATGTGTTCATACATTTTAGTTTTGTGAAATGGCTTATGTTAATTGCTAGGGGAGTACTGTTTTGGTTTGTACTGGTTTTTTGTGCAATTAGGTTTCAACAACAACAACAAAAAAAGGGCTATGAACGATTAAAAGTAGATTGATGGTGGCTTTTGTTTTATGTAAATTTTATACGTACATTGTAACATCGTCACATGGATTCTATACCAGTAAGGTTTGCATACTGGAATATATAAACTGGGTTCAAAAGGTGATTGTGCTCCTAATTAAGGTTTTCAATGGATAGGTGTTAAGGTAATCATGTGTATGGTGTGAAGGGGAACAGTATCTCGACAGGGGGGGGTGAGTCGAAGTTATCCTAAATTCGACCTTATGGCCCATACACATATGGGTGTTCATAATGATTGTACGTGGTAGTGTTAGGAACTTACAATTGATTCCATGTCATAATATATGTACTTACCTCATGGATTGTATAGTGAAAAGTTTTGTATTACTCGTGGAGTTATGATTTTCTGTACCTGATCTATTGTATATGGAGTTTTTAAATAAAATATAAAAAAAGTTGCATAGATTATCACACATAGAAGCATATGTGTAGAGAACTTAGGATAACCCAGAGTTACTTATTTATATTGGAGTCTTGTCACATAGCTACAGTGCAGGTGAATGGTTGATATCCTAAAAATAAATCTCTCTCTCGTTTTGTTGAGTCACCAGAGAAGTGTTAATACCACCATACCTGGAAACTGAAACCACAGCAAGCTGTTGTTGTTGTTGCAAACTGAAACCACAGCAAGCTCTTGTTGTTGCAAACTGAAACCACAGCAAGCTCTTGTTGTTGCAAACTGAAACCACAGCAAGCTCTTGTTGTTGCAAACTGAAACCACAGCAAGCTCTTGTTATTGCAAGGCGTTGGTAACAACTACGACTGTCTCGTCCATGAACAACCCCATCTGGCCTTGATTTCTTTTCTCCCTTCCCCCAAACTCTGTCCCACCTCCTAACCTCGGTAGTTCATCCCTCACTCACGTCCTGCCACGTATACGCAAATTCTTTGGTAACTTTGGGACAAAGTTGGGCATATACATAGGTGGTTTTGATAGGGACCTGCCTTATATGGACCAGAAGACCTCCTGCATTATTCCACCATTCTTATGGACCAGTAGGCCTGCTGCAGTGTTCCACGATTCTTTTGGACCAGTAGGCCTGCTGCAGTGTTCCACCATTCTTATGTTTCTCAGAGCCTTTACCCCTCTGCTCTTTACCCCACTATATTCATCCCTCATTCGCCACTCTCCCACATCTTCCACGTGCAGAACCCTACACCCACACCCTTCACAATTTGGTACTTTAGCTCCCACGCGTTACCTCCTAGATCTTCCAACTTTTTCCAACGCCTTCCCCAGATGTAGTCCATTAATCACTCGTGATCCTCTCAGACCCTCGCTTCCCTTATGGTACAGGTTCCCGAATTTCTTTGGGATTTACGTCAAAACAAATTTGTGTACAGCGAAACTACTCACTAGACTTGAAAGTCCACAGACTCCGGAAAAACACCTTGGTCGTCTAAGTCATAAACGTACTAACATAAACAATGCACTTGTACTGACTACGAGCAGAGACAATTACTGATAGCGAGATAGGACACTAGGCCAAAAATGACGTGATGGTGGTGTAGACAATGGGAGGTGTGGTTGTCGTGCCGGCTCTTGAGTCAATGCTGTCACTTGCGGTGTTGCCAGCCGCTGGAATCCTTACCCGTTTTGCATTATTACCAACTTAAAAAATGATCCCTACAAATTAGATTTTAATTTTTTTTAAGAAACTAAAAATAATTTGTTTGAATAAATATTACTTTCATAATTTACCTTACATAAATTTTTGTGCAGTTTTATTTATATGTTTACTGACTCTATTATTACCGAGATTTTTATTTTTACCCCATTTGAGGTAATTTACCCCTGGTAAATTACCTAAAATGGTTTCCTTCCGTCTGTTTCGTCAAAAGCCCATCACTCAAATTTCTTTCCCCCAAGACCAGCTACTCTTAACTACACTCTACCCCTTCTTTCCTCTCGGTAGTCCATCCCTCACTCATGACCTCCTAGATCGTCCACCTCCTTCGAGACTCTGTATTCCCACCTCCATCTTCCGCGAACCTCCACCTCTCAGAGATCTTCCCTCCTTCTTCTCTTCTGAACTTTGATTAGATTTCGAGAGAAGTTTTATGGGCCTTCCATGAGTCACGGAAAGAAAAAAATTGCATTAACTTTTGCGACAGCTTCATTAGGAATAAATCTTACGGCACTGGCATATACACTTGTGTAAGTAACTCAGTTTATATAATCTCACAGGCATGTACCCCTTCATATATAACCCGAAATCTGTACTCGAATGGGAATGTACTGTTAAATTAATGATTCTGCGTATATAATCTCGCGATCATGTACTCCTGCATAAAGGACTCAATGTCTATAATTTCACGGAAATGTACTCGTGCGTAAGCATGTCTGCGAAAATACCCCCAAATCCCTAATAAGATGGCATGTACTCTCTCGTGAGTGACCTTCATATTTATCAGTTCACCTGCATGTACTCCTTCGTGAGAAATCCAGCTTTATAACGCGGGACAAGGAAAAAAACATGTCGGCTGGCACTGAGGTAAATGCATTCATCCTTTATTAACTCGAATAAGGAGAATCCAAATTTATAGTCAGAACTAACTCGGCACGTCAGGATTTTTAGTATCTTTTTTTTTTCAAAAATTCTTCATGAAAAATCAGACACACTCAAAATTCTCGCAAATGTCGTATGTGAATACTGTTGAGCTGTAGCTAGCTTGTCACCAACACTTAAAATACATAAGCCTTTTGAAATTACATATGTGACATGTATTTATTCCGGCATTGTCTAATAAAATTTTTAGCACATTTCACAGTCAACATCAAGAAGTCTACAGCACATACAGCACATAGCAAATCTGTTGTTGTCCAATGTAATCTCTCAGGCTTGTACTTCCGAGTAATTAACCCCGTGTTTATAATCACACGACAATGATTCCCTGTGTACCCATTTCACGGTCATGAACCCCTGAGTAGGTAAACTCGTCTATAATCTCACGGTCATGAACCCTTGCGTACGTAAATTAATGTTTATAATCACAAGGTCATGAACCCCTGCGTACGTCAACCCATGTCTATAATCTCGCGGTCTTGAACCCCTGCGTACGTACCCCCGTCTATAATCTCAGGGTCATGAACCCCTGCGTACGTAACCCCGTCTATAATCTCAGGGTCATGAAACCCTGCGAACGTAACCTCGTCTATAATCTCAAGGTCATGAAGCCCTGCATACTTAACCCCGTCTATAATCTCAGGGTCATGAAGCCCTGCATACTTAACCCCGTCTATAATCTCAGGGTCATGAAGCCCTGCATACTTAACCCCGTCTATAATCTAAGGGTCATGTAAAACTGCATCAACACCACAATGTCATAACCTGACGGACATATACGCTTGCGTAAGTCACAACATGTTTGTAATTAGTTCCAACGTGTCCAGATTTATTTAATTACTTCATTTGCATGAAAGTATACAGTTGTTTAATAAATGGCGACTGGTTCCCGCTTTGATATACTATATGGAACTTTATGCAGCATAATTGTGCTTTATGCACAGTTATGCAGCATAAAGTTCCGTGCTTTATTATCCCATTACATAAAAACATAATACAGAAGGAACACTGCAGCAGGCCTACTGGCCCATGCGAGGCATGTCCAAGTCGCCTACTGGCTTAAGCCACTGACCCATCCTAGTCAGGTCCAGGTCACATCCACTTATGGAAGGAGCACGGCATCAGACCTATTAGCACAAGCTTGTCAGATCCCACTCGTACCCACCCACACCCACTCATGTACCTATACAACCCATTTTTAAAACTACACAATGTTTTAGCTTCTATGACGGTTCTGTCTTGGCTAGATATTTTTAGCACGCTATTTACATCCCCTTTATTTAATCCTGTTTTCCATTTATACACCTCAATCATATCCTTCCTAATTCTACGCCTTTCTAGAGAGTGCAGATTCAGGGCCCTCAGTCTATCCTCATAGGGAAAATTTCTGATACATGGGATCAACTTTATCATCCTCCTTTGTACGTTTTCCAGTTCATTTATAGTTATTTAGTAATACGGTGACCAAAACTGAGCAACATAATCTAAATGAGGCCAAACCAAGGATATATAGAGTTGTAGAACAACCTGATGACTCCTATTATTTATGATTCTTGATATGAAGCCAAGGATTCTGTTAGCTTTATTGCGAACACTTAAACACTGTTGTCCTGGTTTTAGATTACTGCTAACCAGAACTCCTAAATCCTTTTCGCTGTCAGTAATATTAAGATATACATTATTTAGTTTATATGTGGCATGGCTATTTTTCTGTCCAACGTTTAAAACTTTGCATTTGTCTATATTAAACTGCATCTGCCACTTCTCCGGCTACTGCATCAGTCTATTCAAATCTTCCTGGAGTGTTCTAATATCCTCATTAGAATGATTATTAGGCGGTCTATTTCGGTGTCATCAGCAAACTTGTTTATGTCGCTGTTCATTCCCTCATCTATATCGTTTATGTAAATTGTGAACAACAGAAGGCCTGTGGAAATCCACTGGTGAAGCACCCCCACTATGATTTTTCCCCATGTATGTCAACCACGCCTCTACCCAGGAAATTTTTTTTCCTATTTCCTCAATAGCCTCTGATGTGGAACTCTGTCCATATTCTCTGAAGTCCATATACACAATATCATACACATTACCATGATCTACCTCCTAAAATACCTTGGTGAAAAAAGTTGGTAGATTCATAAGGTAGGAACGCTCCTTTGTAAAACCGGTCTCATAGGCACATTTGGTTTGTGGGTCTTCGGTTGGTAGGGTTGGTAGGGACGAGGCGCAAGTGCTTTTTGCCTTCTGATTCCCTGAGTATGCAGTTTTTGCGCCTCGTCCCTACCAAACCCAAGTCAGCAAGGATTAGGGTTGGTAGGAACCCATAAACATAATGTGCCTAAGAGACCGATTACATCTGGTATTGGTAGCGCCCCACACAGGCTAGCAGGGGATTTGGCGAAATATTTATCGAAACTTCACCAATGTTCCAGCTGATCAAGCCATTGATCATCTTCGCAAAATGATTAACGATGATACATAGTTACCTGTACCTTGTCAGGATTTTGTGAACCTTGTCGAACTATGTGCTCGTTATAACTCTTATAGGTTCGAAGGCAATAAGTATAAACAACTATTCGGGCTAGCCATGGGCTCACCCCTGAGTGCAGTACTATCCAATTTATATATGAAGGACCATTATAGTCCAGACGGATCCTCAATTACGTTGATCATTGTACCCAAAAATCCAGTTTTCCGTGACATCCTCAGCACCATCAACACTCTGGAACCTACCATTAAATTTACACCAGAGGAGGAGAAGGATAACCATTTACCATTTCTCGACGTTTTCCTACTCAATGATGAAAACAAACTTTCTTTTAAAGTCTACCGTAAACCTACATACAAGAACGATCTTCTACATATCTTCTCTCACCATCACACCAGAACTAAAAGAGGGGTAGTTGCAGGCTCTTTCTGAGAGCCTACAGAATTTCCAGTCCACAGTTCCTCGAAGAATGCACATACATCACATTCTTTTAGTTCACTACACTTCCCCCTACACTTCATACGTGACTCCAGGAAACGTGCAGCACGAATCAAGTCGAAGAAAAGCCTCCAAGTTACGGTCAGCGACGTTGCAACTAACGTTTCAAGAATTTTTGACAGAAAATTAGTTAAATATCCATCAGCTCTTCAACTATTATTAGAAACCTTGTATATAAAAAACAAGAATGACTCTGGCACGAGTGCAAGAAACAGCGCGAGTGGGGGAAACAGCCAGTTCTCTGGACATTAGGATCAGAGAACACAAAAATGCTTGCAGCAATGATGACCGCAAAAATGCGTGTGTTCTATATATACTAGTCGATCCTCATGAGATTCAGTGAGGCTAGACTAGTAATCAAGGAAGACGATTTAAGACGACCAAAGTGCAAACAAGCTACCCTAATTGTAGTTGGTAACACTATCCATCAAAAATCCGGTTGTTACACTATCTGATTGCTGATCAACAGGATATTACCCATTCTGGAGACTACTGTAACATGATGTCAATAGGTACTTCTCTAACCCAACAACGTCTCACCACTACTATTACTACCAGCAGATACAGATACTAATGCCGGAAAAAAAATGCCCCCCCAGTACCAACAATACCACCAGTCCGATGACATTCTTCTTTGCAAATATACAGGGTCTAAAGCCAGCAACAAACAACAAAATACCTTTCATCCGTGGACTGCTTGCAGAGGCAAAGGCCATGTTCGCGGCTTTCACTGAGACCCACATAAAGGATCACTTGGACAACGAAATATGGATCCCAGGTTACAACCTATACAGATGTGACAGAGTGAACAGGCAAAAAGGGAGGGGGGGGGGGGTTGGCTGTACATTGCAGAGTCACTTGTTTGCACAGAACTGCTTAATGCCTCAAATGATGTAGTGGAAGTTTTAGCAGTAAAGATCGAGAACCAAAACCTAGTCATTGTGGTAGTCTACAAGCCTCCGGCTGCAACATCCCAGGAATTCCAGGAACAGCTGTTAAAAATTGACCACTGTCTGGAAAATCTTCCAGCTCCTGCACCCAACATCTTGCTCCTGGGGGATTTCAACTTAAGGCACCTAAAATGGAGGAATATAGCAAATAATATTGTTGCAGTAATAATACCAGGAGGCAGCTCTGATGAAAACTCACACTCACACGAGCTTTTAAATCTCTGCACAAAATTCAATTTAAACCAGCAAATAATAGAGCCTACTAGACTGGAGAATACACTAGACCTCATCTTCACTAACAATGATGATCTGATAAGAAATGTCACCATATCAAAAACAATATACTCAGATCACAACATAATTGAGGTTCAGACATGTATGCGTGGAGCCCCAGACCGACACAATGAGACTAGTCACAAGGGAGCATTCACCAAATTCAACTTCAATAACAAAAACAAAGTGGGACCAAGTAAACCAAGTCCTAACCGATATAAGCTGGGAAGATATACTAAGCAACACAGACCCCAACTTATGCCTAGAACAGATTAACTTGGTGGCACTCGATGTATGCACAAGGCTTATTCCTCTAAGAAAAAGGAGGAGTAGATGTAAAATAGAAAGAGACAGGCGCTCCCTTTACAGGCGACGGAAAAGAATAACAGAGCGGCTAAAAGAGGTCAATCTATCTGAAATGCGTAGGGAGACACTGGTCAGAGAAATAGCAAACATCGAATTTAAGCTAAAGGAATCTTATAGGAGTCAGGAATCGTGGGAAGAACTAAAAGGCATAAATGAAATCGAAAGAAACCCAAAGTATTTCTTCTCCTATGCCAAATCAAAGTCGAGAACAACGTCCAGTATTGGGGCCCTTACTTAAACAAGATGGGTCCTACACAGATGACAGCAAGGAGATGAGTGAGCTACTCAAGTCCCAATATGACTCAGTTTTTAGAAAGCCACTAACCAGACTGAGAGTCGAAGATCAAAATGAATTTTTTATGAGAGAGCCACAGAATTTGGTTAACACAAGCCTATTTGATGTTATCCTGACGCCAAATGACTTCGAACAGGCGATAAATGACATGCCCATGCACTCTGCCTCATGGCCAGACTCATGGAACTCCGTGTTCATCAAGAACTGCAAGAAGCCCCTATCACGAGCCTTTACCATCCTATGGAGAGGGAGCATGGACACGGGGGTCGTCCCACAGTTACTAAAAACAACGGGGCAGTAAAGCAACAGCAAAGAACTACAGACCGATAGCACTAACATCCCATATCATAAAAATCTTTGAAAGAGTCCTAAGAAGCAAGATCACCACCCATCTAGAAACCCATCAATTACACAACTCAGGGCAACATGGATTTAGAACAGGTCGCTCCTGTCTGTCTCAACTATTGGATCACTACGACAAGGTCCTAGATGCACTAGAAGACAAAAAGAATGCAGATGTAATATATACAGACTTTGCAAAAGCCTTCGACAAGTGTGACCATGGCGTAATAGCGCACAAAATGCGTGCTAAAGGAATAACAGGAAAAGTCGGTCGATGGATCTATAATTTCCTCTATAATTTCTATAATTTCCAGAACACAGAGAGTAGTCGTCAACAGAGTAAAGTCCGAGGCAGCCACGGTGAAAAGCTCTGTTCCACAAGGCACAGTACTCGCTCCCATCTTGTTCCTCATCCTCATATCTGACATAGACAAGGATGTCAGCCACAGCACCGTGTCTTCCTTTGCAGATGACACCCGAATCTGCATGACAGTGTCTTCCATTGCAGACACTGCAAGGCTCCAGGCTGACATCAACCAAATCTTTCAGTGGGCTGCAGAAAACAATATGAAGTTCAACGATGAGAAATTTCAATTACTCAGATATGGTAAACACGAGGAAATTAAATCCTCATCAGAGTACAAAACAAGTTCTGGCCACAAAATAGAGCGAAACACCAACGTCAAAGACCTGGGAGTGATCATGTCGGAGGATCTCACCTTCAAGGACCATAACATTGTATCAATCGCATCTGCTAGAAAAATGACAGGATGGATAATGAGAACCTTCAAAACGAGGGATGCCAAGCCCATGATGACACTTTTCAGGTCACTTGTTCTATCTAGGCTTGAATATTGCTGCACACTAACAGCACCTTTCAAGGCAGGTGAAATTGCTGACCTAGAAAATGTACAGAGAACCTTCACGGCGCGCATAACGGAGATAAAACACCTCAATTACTGGGAGCGCTTGAGGTTCCTAAACCTGTATTCCCTGGAACGCAGGCGGGAGAGATACATGATTATATACACCTAAGAACATAAGAAAGGAGGAACACTGCAGCAGGCCTGTTGGCCCATACTAGGAAGGTCCTTTACAATTCATCCCACTAACAAACATTTGACCAGCCCTATTTTCAATACCACCCAAGAAACAAGCTCCGATGTGCAAGTCCCACTCAAATCCAACCCCTCCCACTCATGTACTTATCCAACCTAAATTTGAAACTACCCAAAGTCCTAGCCTCAATAGCCCAACTAGGTAGACTGTTCCACTCATCGACTACCCTATTTCCAAACCAATACTTTCCTATGTCCTTTCTAAATCTAAACTTATCTAATTTAAATCCATTACTGCGGGTTCTCTCTTGGAGAGATATCCTCAAGACCTTGTTAATATCCCCTTTATTAATACCTATCTTCCACTTATACACTTCGATCAGGTCTCCCCTCATTCTTCGTCTAATAAGTGAATGTAACTTAAGAGTCTTCAATCTTTCTTCATAAGGAAGATTTCTAATGCTATGTATTAATTTAGTCATCCTACGCTGAATGTTTTCTAACGAATTTATGTCCATTCTGTAATATGGAGACCAGAATTGAGCTGCATAATCTAGGTGAGGCCTTACTAATGATGTATAAAGCTGCAGTATGACCTCCGGACTTCTGTTGCTTACACTTCTTGATATAAATCCCAGTAATCTATTTGCCTTATTACGTACGCTTAGGCATTGCTGTCTTGGTTTAAGGTTGCTGCTTACCATAACCCCCAAGTCCTTTTCGCAATCTGTGTGGCTAAGTTCTACATTATTTAACTTATAAGTGCTAGGGTTATGGACACTCCCGAGCTTCAGGACCTTGCATTTATCTACATTGAACTGCATCTGCCACTTTTCTGACCAAGAGTAGAGTTTGTCTAAATCCTCCTGAAGTTCCCTAACATCTACGTTTGAATCAATTATCCTACCTATCTTCGTGTCATCGGCGAATTTGCTCATATCACTAGTAATTCCTTCACCAAGATCATTGATATATATTATAAACAACAATGGGCCCAAGACTGATCCCTGTGGAACGCCACTTGTTACTGATCCCCACTCGGATTTAACCCCATTTATGGACACTCTCTGCTTCCTGTCTTTGAGCCATGATTCGATCCACGAGAGCACCCTTCCCCCAATGCCATGAGCTGCTACTTTCTTCAACAGTCTTTGGTGCGGAACTCTATCAAATGCCTTACTAAAATCTAAGTAAATAATATCAAATTCTTTATCGTGGTCAACAGCCTCAAAAGCTTTACTGAAGAAAGTTAATTAATTAGTTAAACAAGACCGGCCTCTTGTGAATCCATGCTGAGTATCATTAATCAAGCTATGCTTATCGAGATGGCTTCTTATAATTTGAGCAATAATTAACTCTAGTAATTTGCCTACAATTGAGGTCAGGCTTATTGGGCGGTAATTTGACGGTAACGACTTGTCCCCTGTTTTAAAAATAGGAATTACATTAGCCATCTTCCACATATCAGACACTACACCTGTTTGAAGAGATAAATTAATAATATTAGTTAATGGTTCACAGACTTCCATTTTGCATTCCTTTAGAACCCTTGAGAAAACCTCATCAGGACCCGGTGACTTATTTTGCTTCAGTCTGTCTATCTGCTTCACAACCATTTCACTAGTGACTGTGATGTTACATAATTTATCTTCTTCTGGCCCACTATAAAAAATTATTACCGGAATATTATTAGTGTCTTCCTGTGTAAAAACCGAGAGAAAATAATTATTTAAAATCGAGCACATTTCATTCTCTTTGTCTAAAAGGTGCCCATAGTTATTTTTAAGGGGACCTATCTTATCTCTAACTTTTGTTCTATAGACCTGAAAAAAACTTTTTGGGTTAGTTTTAGAATCCCTAGCAACTTTAATTTCATAGTCCCTTTTAGCTTTTCTTATCCCCTTTTTAATGTCCCTCTTAATGTCAATATACTGATTCATAAGATGACCCTCACCTCTTTTGATACGCCTATAAATTCCTTTCTTATGCCCTAGTAGATATTTGAGCCTATTATTCATCCATTTTGGGTCATTTCTATTTGATCTAATTTCTTTATAAGGGATAAACGTTCTTTGAGCAGCAAGTATTGTGTTCAGAAAACTGTCATATTGATAGCTCTCTTCGTTACCCCAGTCAACAGATGATAAGTGTTCTCTAAGCCCATCGTAATCTGCTAAGCGAAAATCTGGGACTGTTACTGAGTTATCCCTACTATCATACCTCCATTCAATTCTAAATGTAATTGATTTGTGGTCGCTAGCACCCAGTTCCTCTGAAACTTCTAAATTATTAACAAGGGATTCATTGTTTGCCAGAACTAAGTCAAGCAGGTTATTACCCCTTGTAGGTTCTGTCACAAACTGCTTCAAAAAACAATCCTTAACTACTTCTAAGAAGTCGTATGATTCTAAATTCCCAGTCAAGAAATTCCAATCAATATGACTAAAGTTAAAGTCTCCTAGAATTACTACATTATCGTGCCTTGTGGCCCTAACAATTTCCTCCCATAGTAGTCTCCCCTGGTCCCTATCTAAATTTGGGGGACGGTATATCACACCTAAAATTAATTTTTCATGCCCCTCTGAAAATTCTATCCAAACAGACTCTGTATGTGTTACTTCAGACTTAATACCCGTTTTTATGCAACAGTTCAAGCGATCTCGGACATACAATGCCACCCCACCCCCCTTCCCGATATTTCTATCTACTTGGAACAATTTAAAACCCTGAATGTGACATTCTGCAGGCATGTCCCGACTTTTTGAATTAAACCACGTCTCAGTAATGGCAAATACATCTATGTTACCTGTACTAGCAACTAGTCTCAACTCGTCCATCTTATTCCTAGCACTGCGACTATTTGTGTAATAAATACTTAAAGACCCTCCTCTCTCTTTACCCTTCCTGATCCTTTCTGTTATTCCACTAAACCTATTTCTGTCCTTGTCAATTAGTGCCACTGGCTTTCCAATTTCCACCTCATTTGGCCTATTACTAGTTCTCCTAGTACTCATATTTCTACCCTGAGACTTCACAGTTTTCCCGCAAAAACCCATACCACTAACTATTCCTAGTTTAAAGACCTAACAGCTCCCTCCACTGCGTTGGCCAGTGCTCCCACCCCACACCTAGATAAGTGAACCCCATCCCTGGCATACATGTCATTTCTGCCATAGAAGAGGTCCCAGTTGTCAATGAATGTTTCCGCATTTTCCTTACAGTATTTGTCCAGCCAGCAATTGACACCAATTGCTCTGGACAACCATTCATTTCCAACTCCTCTCCTTGGCAAAATGCCACATATGACAGGTTTCCCACCCTTCCTCCTAATTATCTCTATTGCTGACCTATACCTGCCAATCAGGTCCTCACTCCTACGTCATCCAACATCGTTGCCTCCAGCACTGAGACAGATAATAGGATTGCTCCCATTACCTCTCATGATGTCATCCAGACGGCTAACAATATCCTTCATCCCAGCCCCAGGAAAACACAATTTCTGCCTCCTACTCCTATCCTTCAAGCAGAATGCCCTATCCATGTACCTAATCTGGCTATCCCCAACAACAACAATGTTTTTACCTTCCTTGGCGTCGTCCGTCGTGATGCTCCGAGTAATCGACTCACATTCGCCAGGTAGCATTACACCACTTGTAGAATTCGTCAAGACGTTCTCGATGGTCTTCGTTGGGGTTTCTAGGGATGTCTCACTCACGTCTGCCAATGCTTCTTTGGTGCTCGTTGTGGCATTCCCAGTAGAACACTCACATTCGTCAGGTAGCACCGAGAATGGGTTGGAAGTTTCCACGGTAGTCTTCTGGTTTCTCGTTGTTTCTGCCTCTCCAACCGTTTTCTCGATCTTCAGTTTGGTTCCATGTTGCCCGGCCACTGACCAAGCTCCCCTCTTAACCTGGGGACTCACAACAGGAGGATTACTACGAATCCTCTTGTTCTCCTCCGTTAATCGCCGTATCTCCATCTTAGCAACTCTGAGCTCTTCTCTCAGCTGCTGGTAAAGTTGCTCAAGAGAGGGCATCCTGGTTCAGATTCACAGAGAGCACACAAACAGGTCTTCACAGAGCTAAGTACACGTCACCGACAGAGCTAAGTACACGTCACCCTGGAAAATCCTAGAAGGACTAGTACCGAACTTGCACACAAAAATCACTCACTACGATAGCAAAAGACTTGGCAGACGATGCAACATCCCCCCAATGAAAAGCAGGGGTGTCACTAGCACGTTAAGAGACCATACAATAAGTGTCAGGGGCCCGAGACTGTTCAACTGCCTCCCAGCACACATAAGGGGGATTACCAACAGACCCCTGGCAGTCTTCAAGCTGGCACTGGACAAGCACCTAAAGTCAGTTCCTGATCAGCCGGGCTGTGGCTCGTGCGTTGGTTTGCGTGCAGCCAGCAGTAACAGCCTGGTTGACCAGGCTCTGATCCACCAGGAGGCCTGGTCACAGACCGGGCCGCGGGGGCGTTGACCCCCGGAACTCTCTCCAGGTAAACTCCAGGTAAACTACTACACTACTAGTGCTACCCACACAACATTTCACCTGACTCCTGCCACTACACACACACGTCTTCTTAGTTGACTCTCACAGTCTCTGTATTATGCTGAAGAAGACACTCGTGGCGAAACGTTTCCTTTAATAAATGCCTGAACTGTACATAAGTGTCTTTCTTCTGTATTCGACTGAACAAGCTGCTGGTCGGCGAAACGTTCCCATAGTAAAGACACCCAAATGTCTAATTCATCATCCTGTTGTTTCTCTCACCCGTTTATCAACACCTTACAAAACATTAGCGGACTTTAAGCGCCATTACGTCACTTTATGCGCCATTACGTCAATTTATGCAGCATTACGTCACTTTATGCAGCATAACGTCACTTTATGCAGCATTACGTCACTTTATGCAGCAATACGTCACTTGATGCAGCATTACGTCACTTTATGCAGCATAACGTCACTTTATGCACCATTACGTCACTTTATGCAGCATTACGCCACTTTATGCAGCATTACGTCACTTTATGCAGCAATGCGTCACTTTATGCAGCATTACGTCACTTTATGCAGCATTACGTCACTTTATGCAGCATTACGTCACTTTATGCAGCATAACGTCACTTTATGCACCATTACGTCACTTTATGCAGCATTACGTCACTTTATGCACCATTACGTCACTTTATGCAGCATTACGTCACTTTATGCAGCATTACGTCACTTTATGCAGCATTACGTCACTTTATGCAGCAATACGTCACTTTATGCAGCATTACGTCACTTTATGCGCCATTACGTCACTTTATGCAGCATAACGTCACTTTATGCACCATTACGTCACTTTATGCAGCATTACGTCACTTTATGCAGCATAACGTCACTTATGCGCCATTACGCCACTTTATGCAGCATAACGTCACTTTATGCAGCATTACGTCACTTTATGCAGCATTACGTCACTTTATGCAGCATTACGTCACTTTATGCAGCATTACGCCACTTTATGCAGCATTACGTCACTTTATGCAGCATTACGTCACTTTATGCAGTGTTACGTCACTTTATGCAGCATTACGTCACTTTATGCAGCATTACGTCACTTTATGCAGCATTACGTCACTTTATGCAGCATTACGTCACTTTATGCAGCATTACGTCACTTTATGCAGCATTACGTCACTTTATGCAGCATTACGTCACTTTATGCAGCATTACGTCACTTTATGCAGCATTACGTCACTTTATGCAGCATTACGTCACTTTATGCAGCATTACGTCACTTTATGCAGCATTACGTCACTTTATGCAGCATTACGTCACTTTATGCAGCATTACGTCACTTTATGCAGCATTACGTCACTTTATGCAGCATTACGCCACTTTATGCAGCATTACGTCACTTTATGCAGCATTACGTCACTTTATGCAGCATTACGTCACTTTATGCAGCATTACGTCACTTTATGCAGCGTTACGTCACTTTATGCAGCATTACGTCACTTTATGCAGCATTACGTCACTTCATGCAGCATTACGTCACTTTATGCAGCATTACGTCACTTTATGCAGCATTACGTCACTTTATGCAGCATTACGTCACTTTATGCAGCATTACGTCACTTTATGCAGCATTACGTCACTTTATGCAGCATTACGTCACTTTATGCAGCATTACGTCACTTTATGCAGCATTACGTCACTTTATGCAGCATTACGTCACTTTATGCAGCATTACGTCACTTTATGCAGCATTACGTCACTTTATGCAGCATTACGCATTACGTCACTTTATGCAGCATTACGTCACTTTATGCAGCATTACGTCACTTTATGCAGCATTACGTCACTTTATGCAGCATTACGTCACTTTATGCAGCATTACGTCACTTTATGCAGCATTACGGCACTTTATGCAGCATTTTATGCGTCACTTTATGCAGCATTACGTCACTTTATGCAGCATTACGTCACTTTATGCAGCATTACGTCACTTTATGCAGCATTACGTCACTTTATGCAGCATTACGTCACTTTATGCAGCATTACGTCACTTTATGCAGCATTACGCCACTTTATGCAGTATTACGTCACTTTATGCAGCATTACGTCACTTTATGCAGCATTACGTCACTTTATGCAGCATTACGTCACTTTATGCAGCATTACGTCACTTTATGCAGCATTACGTCACTTTATGCAGCATTACGTCACTTTATGCAGCATTACGTCACTTTATGCAGCATTACGTCACTTTATGCAGCATTACGTCACTTTATGCAGCATTACGTCACTTTATGCAGCATTACGTCACTTTATGCAGCATTACGTCACTTTATGCAGCATTACGTCACTTTATGCAGCATTACGTCACTTTATGCAGCATTACGCCACTTTATGCAGCATTACGTCACTTTGTGCAGCATTACGTCACTCTATGCAGCATTACGCCACTTTATGCAGCATTACGTCACTTTATGCAGCATTACGTCACCTTATGCAGCATTACGTCACTTTATGCAGCATTGCGTCACTTTATGCAGCATTACGTCACTTTATGCAGCATTACGTCACTTTATGCAGCATTACGTCACTTTATGCAGCATTACGTCACTTTATGCAGCATTACGTCACTTTATGCAGCATTACGTCACTTTATGCAGCATTACGTCACTTTATGCAGCATTACGCCACTTTATGCAGTATTACGTCACTTTATGCAGCATTACGTCACTTTATGCAGCATTACGTCACTTTATGCAGCATTACGTCACTTTATGCAGCATTACGTCACTTTATGCAGCATTACGTCACTTTATGCAGCATTACGTCACTTTATGCAGCATTACGTCACTTTATGCAGCATTACGCCACTTTATGCAGTATTACGTCACTTTATGCAGCATTACGTCACTTTATGCAGCATTACGTCACTTTATGCAGCATTACGCCACTTTATGCAGTATTACGTCACTTTATGCAGCATTACGTCACTTTATGCAGCATTACGTCACTTTATGCAGCATTACGTCACTTTATGCAGCATAACGTCACGTCACTTTATGCAGCATTACGTCACTTTATGCAGCATTACGTCACTTTATGCAGCATTACGTCACTTTATGCAGCATTACGCCACTTTATGCAGTATTACGTCACTTTATGCAGCATTACGTCACTTTATGCAGCATTACGTCACTTTATGCAGCATTACGTCACTTTATGCAGCATTACGTCACTTTATGCAGCATTACGTCACTTTATGCAGCATTACGTCACTTTATGCAGCATTACGTCACTTTATGCAGCATTACGTCACTTTATGCAGCATTACGTCACTTTATGCAGCATACTTTGCACTGACTTAACTCAGCATTCCACCGAAGCCAAATCGATGGAAAATAATTGCTGGGAATTAATTAAAATTCCCCAACACACATATTTGTTGCTGCTGAAATAATTTGGAAAAAAACTTGATGTAGTTCCTGAACGATAACATTGTGTTGTTGTTGTTGTTATTATTGTTTATTTTTTGCTGTTTTTGTTGTTGGTATTGTCATTGAGTTTTTTCGTTGTTATTTTGTGGTTTTTGGCCATATTATATTTTTATTTTTTGTTACCATTGTCATTGTGTTGTATTTGTTGTTGTTGCTATTGTCTTTATTTTGTATTTGTTGTTGTTGCTATTGTCTTTATTTTGTATTTGTTGTTGTTGTTGTTTCGTGGTTTTTGATGCTTTTGTTTTTATTCCTGTATACCTGTTATTTTTGTTTTTGCTATTGATTTTTGCTTTTGTTTTGGATTTATTTTAATGCTGTTTTCTTTTAATTGTTGTTACAATTACAACTCGTTGTAATTGTAATTATTCTTGCAGTTATTGCTATTGTTGTTGATGTTATTGTTCTTACTGTAAATCATTCAACCTGAAGGAGCCATACGACTCCTGGTGACTGAGACATAATCAGGTGTGATCCACCACAGGCCAGCTCTGATTCCTCAAATCAAGAACCCTTCAGCAGCATAAAGGTACCTCCCCCGTCCAAGGTACAGCATGAAGTAACAGCATATGCTGTCTGGTATGTTGAAAATGGCGTAAAATACCGACAAGTTGATTAAGACACAAGTGTTACAGTTGGGTAGTTTTATTGATAAAACTTATCGCCTACATAGTAGGCTTCAAATACTGCCTCTATCACCCCACTGTACGCATTTAGACAGAAAAAATCTAAATTTATCCAACTTAAATCCATTATTCCTGCCTACTGTGTAGGCGAAGTGTTTCAGGAAACATCAAAATATACTGTTGCGCAGGTGTGTTATCATTAAGTTGTGATGTTGCAGTTGATGTCTAAGTGACATCACAGTCAATCATCACGACTTGTATACCGACCAGTATTTACATCAACATATACAAACAATATCTGTTATCCCATTTTCATGTGTATGTTGTGTATATGTAATTACACTGAGTCACTTTATGTGTACTTGTGTATGTGTATACATAGTATATGTGTATGTATTCTATTCAAGATTGATACATAGTATATGTAGTAATAATTAGTATACACCTAACAAATGTGTATAAAATGGAAGATGTTAGTTGTGAGAGAAGTGACACTGTAACTGTTGATGACACATTGATGCAGTAGATATGGTGTAGATAAATGGTATACAATACAGACAAAATGGAGAATTAGACTCAGCAATAGAATTAGAGCACCATAGTCTATGGTGCTCTTCACCAGCTTCAAGGCTGAGGGACTGATTCATAAGTCTTTTGTACATAATTCTTCACATTGTTTTTGTATTGTATTGATAGAGCCACTGCTGGGCGAAACGTCTTCAAATAAAGATACCCAGATGTTGCACATGTGTCTAATTCTTCAGTTGATATGACGTTGCAGAAGTTGATATATATTGTAGCCATTGATTCGTTGAAGACGATATCTTGCAGCCGTTGATATCTTGCAGCCGTTGATGACAAGTTGTTTCAAGCGTTGCTGACAAATTGCTGCGGTTGATAACTAGTTGCGATCACTGATGATGATTTGCATCTCTTGATGACAGGTTACATCAGCTGATGAAATTTTGCAGCATGCTGACAGCTGCAGCAGTTGACATCACGCTGCAGTAGTTGATGACATGCTGCAGCCACTGGCGACATGCTCCAACCACTGGCGTCATGCTGCAGGCATTGATGACATACTGCAGCAGTTGCTTACGTTCCTAACGTCGTTGTAATGCTAGAGGCGTCGATAACATGATACAGTCGTTGATGACCCATTCGAGTTATTGATGATATACAGAAGCCGCTGATGACATATTGCATAAAATTTCTAGGTTAGGTTATGAGACAATAATGCAATATCCACTATAACTACAACCACCACCACGGTATATCAGTGGTATACTATACCGACATGATGAATGTGAAACATGTAAAACATCAGGGTATTTTTACCTGTAGACGTTTCGCC